>NW_005054516.1:398613-427070 GCF_000277835.1 Geospiza fortis
TCTGGGACTGAGCTGTGGAAATCTTTGTCACGAAGTGCCGTGCACAATAATTTTCCTCCCATTAAATTGTCCCAGCATGTCTATGGTCCTTAGAGATGCTGGGACAATTTAATGCAAGTAAGACACCTAAAGGATATTTTTTTATAATAAAAAATGTAGTTTTGTGGTTAACAGTTATAAAGGACAGCACAAGTTGCTCAAAGTGTCTCTACAGAGAGAGCTGCTGGAGGATAAGAGGGAGTTTCAACAAGTTATCTTGGGCACACCTGCAGTAATTAATTTTTCTCTAGGAATTAACAACAGGTCACTGATGGAAACAAGGTGTTGGGATGTGCAGACCTTGCTCCAATCCAGTGTTTTTCCTGTATTCCATCTCTGGTGCTTCCTCTAGAGTTGTAGAATCACAGAATCCCAGATTAGGTTGGAAAGGACCTTAAAGATCACCCAGATCCAACCGCTTGCCATGAGCAGAACCTTCCCCTAGATCAGGTTGTTCAGTCCAAGCTCCTCTGGATTAGGAATTACCCTGTGAAGGAGCTTCCAGAGCCTGGGCACCAAAAGCTGAACAGATGAAAAGTCACATAAAATAAATAGCTGTGCATGTCTCCTTGTGCATTGGATGCTGCTACTCTCATCTGGTCTCACCACATGGCAACACTAGAGAGACCAGCGCTGGGTTTAAAATCCTGACTTTTTAAAGCAGTCAGCTACTCCACATGACAGCTGACTTTTAGCAGTCAGCAGCTCAAATATGGTGCTTCTCTATGCAATTTAATAAGATTAAAAAAAAAGAAAAAAAGGAGAAACTTCAGATTGATTTAAAGGTGCTCATAGCCAGATATATATCAAAAGAAGGGAGAAACTCAAAATAGTCAAAGTTTTACTTTGGAGTTTCATAAATTCTAGTGCCTCAAATATCATCCAGCCTATTTTGGAAGAAGGAAGCTTTTAAATTTTCTCTCTGACAAACTGGTTTTTAATCCCCAAATATTAAGCATGATGGGCTCTTCAAACAAGTTCTAAGCACTTTATTGTTCAACAGGACAGATTTCCTCCTTTCACTTCTCCTTGCTTAAGGAGAAAGGAATAATTCTGTTTGCTCAAAAATTTTAAGAAGAAAAACCTGAGACAGAGAAGGAACTTGGAAAAAATTAGAAAGGTGAAAGTTACAGAAAGATCCTGGTGACACCAACCTTAAAAATATTATTAGAAACCTTAATGAATTCTTAATGATTGCACATCACAACCTATAATCCTCCAGAGTTCAGAGAAGACAATCAAGTAACAACTTGCTTGAAGTGCCTTAGCAAATTATGAGCAAATGTTAGGAACAACAAGAAGTGTCATTTGGCTTTTGTCATACTGGTCTTGGTAAATCCTACTGGTTAAAGCATTTAAAGAATAGAAGAAAACCTACCTGGAAATGGAAAGAAGGAAAGAATTATGAAAAATCAGCAAAAATTTATAAATATATATATATATATATATGCTTTTTCTTTTCTCTTCTCTTCTCTTCTCTTCTCTTCTCTTCTCTTCTCTTCTCTTCTCTTCTCTTCTCTCTTCTTCTCTTCTCTCTTCTTCTCTTCTCTTCTCTTCTCTCTTCTTCTCTTCTCCTAGTTCATGAAATATAAATATCATTTATATAAGAGAAGATAAAGAGGTGATCAATTCACAGCCTATCACTGGCTCCATCAGGCAAAATGATTTTTTTTATCTAGCAAAAACACCCAGCACATAAAACAGAATAAACCAATCACTACATCGAGTGATTGTCAGTAAAAGCTAAACAGGTACATATTAAAAATATGGGCGAAAGTTAAATGGAGGAGATAATTCACCAAGGTGACAGTTTGCCTTCGAGTATGGTGATTTTTTATGTGAGACTAAATGATTTTCTAGAAGGGATGTGTTGGGTTTTTTAGGCAAGACAAAGAAAAGCCTAGAAAATGGATCTGCCAGGATAAGAGGTGCCCTGGGTAAGTGCCCAGTGGTGGCTCCTGAGGGCTTGCACATGTTCCTGTCAGTGGCTCTGAGCCAAGACCAGCACCAAGTGAGGTGGTGATGAGACTGCTGGGTGCAAGCAGAGCTCTGGGAAGGCTTGGCAGAAAAACAAAGCCAAGAATAAATCCCCAGGAAAGTGATGGTTTTAATTATCACTCAAAACATGAACGCAGAAGCTCATGGCATTAAACACTGCCTGGCTGGCTGTGGTACAGTGTTGTGGGGTTGTGAGCGTCTTGAGGATGAGATAAGAGATGAGAATCTAAGTTTTTAGAAAGTTGATACATTATATTATATTATATTATATTATATTATATTATATTATATTATATTATATTATATTTATTATATGAAAATGATATGCTCAAATGATACTAAAGAAAGAGAAAGGAGACATCAGAAGGCTACACAAGAATGAATAATAAAAACCCCTGACAGACTCAGTGCCCTACACAGCTGGACTGGGATTGGTCGTTAATGAAAAACAATTGACATAGAACCAATCAAAGATGCACCTGTTGGTAAGCAACTTCCAGACCACATTCCAAGCAATCAGATAATTAATTTTTGTATTTCTTTTCTGAGGCTTCTCAGCTTCTCAGGAGAAAAAATCCTGGTGAAGTGATTTTTCATAAAATATCATGGTGACAGTACAGCCCATGAGCTGTGTGAGGATGACCCTCTCACCATTTTTGTGAGAATCTCTGACCTTGACAATCTGCCCGGGTGAGAACTTGGGGCAAGGTGGTGTGATTGAAATGCATCACCAGAGAGGGGGGAGGGCGACAATTACATGATGGCAATCAAATGATGAACAAAGCCAAGCTGTAAGGACAGGTTTATTGTACATGGGGGGAATATTCCTTCCTGCAGATGGCTGTGGGGTACAATAAGGTGGAGGTTTATGTGGCTGATCAGCAGCAGAGCAGTTTCACCTCATAATTTCTGTGCTTCAAAAGACATGAGCACTTGAATATTCACAGAATTCTCAGAATTTACAGAATGACCAGGTTGGAAGAGACCTTCAAGATCATCAAGTCCAACCCAGCCCCAACACCTCAACTAAACCCTGGCACCCAGTGCCACATCCAGGCTTTGTTAAACACACCCAGGGATGGTGCCTCCGCCACCTCCCCAGGCAGCCATTCCAGAACTTTACCACTCTTTCTGTAAAAAACTTTTTCCTGATATCCAACCTATATTTCCCTTGATGCAGCTTGAGGCTGTGTGATCTGGCTGCCCTGAGATATCTGTGACCACTGTGGGAAGGAAACCTTAGAAGAGCAGTCAGCACAGGTTTGTTCAGGGCTACAGAATCACAGGGCAGTGCAGGCAAATTGGATTGGGGAATAAATTCCTGGGAGAGCTCCATCTGACTCAGAGATCTATTAATTTGTGAGACAACTGTGACAGCTTCCATTGTTAGTTGTTACTGAACTCACAGCTCATGGAGACAGGAGAGAAGCAACACTAGATGAAATCTGTCTAGTACAGGAATTAAGTCATAACAGTAATGATAATAAAATACTAATTACACCTGAAGCAGGGTTTTAAAAATGATAATTCAGATGATGTTAATGTACCATTCTCCTTAAACATGCTAACTACCTGTTCCAATTGGAGAAGGTCAATGCAGTGTGTGGCTGGCTCTCATCAATTTTTTTCTTATAACCTGAAATTCAGTCTTGGCTGACGTCCATTTTCCTTTTCCAATCAGCAGTTTACATTTTAAATTCATTCATTAGGTAATAAAAAAAATCTTTAATTAAAAAAGTAATTTATTCTTAATGACTCCAGGTCCTATAAACTGACAAAAAGTATCGCTTTAAACCATTTATTAGAGTCTGAGTGACATGTTATCTCCCTGGAATGCTAAATATGATAATTATCAACTTTGTTTACTCAGCACACACTGAGAATTTTTGGCTGTGTGGAGATGCTGGTGCCCTTTATTGCTTAAGCCCTGGCTACAAGACCTGCATGGTGACTGCAAGCAGTGCCATTAAGGTTGATATCCATTTGATTAGGAAGCATTGATAAGAAAGGGCCAGGGTAAGAGCTGATATTCTAAAGGGCTGCTTGTGGTGCATTCAGCAGAGTTTCAGTGTTGTCAGAAGCTGAGGGAAGAGGAGAGTAAGGAAAAGTGTTTTGGCTAAATGAGTATGGTTTTTTAAGAAAGAGGGGAAAAAAGAGAAAGGGAGAAAGGGAGAAAGAGAGAAAGAGAGAAAGAGAGAGAGAAAGAAAGAGAGAGAGAGAAAGAAAAAGACAGAAAGAGAGAAAGAGAGAAAGAGAGAGAGAAAGAAAGAGAGAGAGAGAAAGAAAAAGACAGAAAGAGAGAAAGAGAGAAAGAGAGAGAGAAAGAAAGAGAGAGAGAGAAAGAAAAAGACAGAAAGAGAGAAAGAGAGAAAGAGAGAGAGAAAGAAAGAGAGAGAGAGAAAGAAAAAGACAGAAAGAGAGAAAGAGAGAAAGAGAGAGAGAAAGAAAGAGAGAGAGAGAAAGAAAAAGACAGAAAGAGAGAAAGAGAGAAAGAGAGAGAGAAAGAAAGAGAGAGAGAGAAAGAAAAAGACAGAAAGAGAGAAAGAGAGAAAGAGAGAGAGAAAGAAAGAGAGAGAGAGAAAGAAAAAGACAGAAAGAGAGAAAGAGAGAAAGAGAGAGAGAAAGAAAGAGAGAGAGAGAAAGAAAAAGACAGAAAGAGAGAAAGAGAGAAAGAGAGAGAGAAAGAAAGAGAGAGAGAGAAAGAAAAAGACAGAAAGAGAGAAAGAGAGAAAGAGAGAGAGAAAGAAAGAGAGAGAGAGAAAGAAAAAGACAGAAAGAGAGAAAGAGAGAAAGAGAGAGAGAAAGAAAGAGAGAGAGAGAAAGAAAAAGACAGAAAGAGAGAAAGAGAGAAAGAGAGAGAGAAAGAAAGAGAGAGAGAGAAAGAAAAAGACAGAAAGAGAGAAAGAGAGAAAGAGAGAGAGAAAGAAAGAGAGAGAGAGAAAGAAAAAGACAGAAAGAGAGAAAGAGAGAAAGAGAGAGAGAAAGAAAGAGAGAGAGAGAAAGAAAAAGACAGAAAGAGAGAAAGAGAGAAAGAGAGAGAGAAAGAAAGAGAGAGAGAGAAAGAAAAAGACAGAAAGAGAGAAAGAGAGAAAGAGAGAGAGAAAGAAAGAGAGAGAGAGAAAGAAAAAGACAGAAAGAGAGAAAGAGAGAAAGAGAGAGAGAAAGAAAGAGAGAGAGAGAAAGAAAAAGACAGAAAGAGAGAAAGAGAGAAAGAGAGAGAGAAAGAAAGAGAGAGAGAGAAAGAAAAAGACAGAAAGAGAGAAAGAGAGAAAGAGAGAGAGAAAGAAAGAAAGAAAGAAAAGAAAGAAAAGAAAGAAAGAAAGTGTAGGTATTGGCTGATTTTTTATACAGCATGTTCTTGTCTTCTTCCATGCCCAGGGTTAATTCCTTTGTATCAAGTGAATAATGCACTAGATTTGCAAAGCAGGGTGGGGGAAAACAGGGAAGGGAAAGGAGGAAATTAATTCAGACACTGAGCTGGCCTGCCTTGGAGGGAAATTAAGGTCTGAGTATCTGATACTTGCTGTGTAAGTACACAAAAACCCCTTCCTTGGTGCTGTGTGTAATAGCACAATCAAGCCAGATTTCATATTCTTGCAGATATTTTCTGGAAATGGGGAAAATTATAGTTTTTAATAGTTGCTGTTGACTTTACATTTCCATTCACTGTTTTTAAGCACGACTTTTCTATTTTCAGGTTCAGAGAAAGTATTCCAGTGTCAGTCACAGAAGTTCAACATTTATAGAAAATCATTGTGAATGTGAATCACATCCCAAGTGAATACCTAGGAAACATCAGCTCATGATGGATGCAAAATATCAGAGATTAGCTCTGGAACTGCTCATCTGAATTCAGAAATAAAACATTGTAAATAACCATTACAACTGTCATGCATTTAGCAAAGCTTCAACTTTATCTGTTTGATGAATTGGGCCTTGTCAGCATTTGGGAGAAAATGAGATGGACAAAAAGAGGGAGTGAGCAAGTGCAGTTCTGATTTGCCAGGAATTTTCCTTCATTGGCAGAGGGCTGTGAAGTATAAATGAAGTTATGATCATGCCCAGTGGTAATTTGTGACTCCGTAACATCAAGTTCATTGCCTGGCATGTTTGGAACCTCAAGATTAGGCATTTTCTGCCCAGTTTGTTTAATTTTAAATATTCTTAAGAGTTGTGGTGTGGCATTCACATTCTCTGAAAAAAATCCCTTCGCCGAGGATTTTTCTCCTGGGAAACTGAGAAGCCTCAGAGAAAAGGAAAACAATAATTATCTGATTTGCTTCTCCTGTGTTGTGCTCATGTGGAATGTGTTTGGAGATTGTTTACCCACAGGTGATTGTTTCATTGGATTCTGGTGTGAGTTGTTTTCACTCTTTGGCCAATCAGGGCCAAGCTGTGTCAGGACTCTGGAAAGAATCAGGAGTTTTCATTATTATCTTTTTAGCAATCTGTAAGTATCTTTTCTGTATTTTTTAGTATAGTATAGTATAGTGTAGCACTCTTTGATATAATATACTATAATAAAGTAATAAATTATCCTTCTGAGAACATGGAGTCAGATGCATCATTCCTGCCTTTGACAGGGCACCCTGCATTTACAATATTGTGGGACTGGTGTGCTTCAAGTAACACAGGCTGGAAAACTAGAAACATGCTTAAAAAGTGTTCTACACAATTACCCAACTGCTGTGGAAACTGCTTCATGAATTTAAAGTGACCTTTTCACTGCAAAAGTTTGCACATCATCAAATAGTCCCACTCCAAAGGAATATTTTGGGACCTCTTTCAGCAAAGAGCTTCCAAAGGAAAAGGTTTTTCTGACACAGTCCTTTGTATCAAAATTAATCCATTAATCTGACTCTGAAGACTTGATCAAAAATGGATAAGCACTAAGTGGAGAAAAAACTATTTTCCAGTGTATTTTAACTCTATATTCATTGGGTTTAACATCTTTCTTGAAATCAGATTTACATATGAAAGAACTCCATTCCCTCAGTATATGGGAAACTGAGACATGTAAATCTGCAGATTCATTTTCAATAAACCTGACCCAAAATCTTTCAGTTCAGAAAAGGAACAAATATTCCAGCTGAAAACTGGAAATGGAAGCTGTCCCTTGTACAGGGCACATCTGATTTCTGCACCATCCCTCCCACTCATCTCATGGTGTCTCTTAGAGCTCCTCAGGACACAGATGCCACTGTCCCTCTGCCAGGTGTCCCTGGCACCTCAATCCAGCTTTGATTTTTTTATAAAAGGCTTTTTTTCCTAGTCCTTCCCTCACCTTCTCTCCCCTTTTACAAATTTCAAAACATCAGGATCCATGCTGATTTTTCAGCATAAGTGCATGCTCTCTGGTTTTGATGGTGGTGTTACCAAGGATACCATGATATGTTTTACTGAAGATGGTAATAACTCTTCTTATTTTTTATTTTCTGGACCAAAGTAATGTTTTGCTTTCCAGTCAAGAGCTGATCAAATCATAGCGCAACTTCAAGTTGCTACGGAAACCAGGCTACAAAGACAAAGATACAATATTTATCTAATACCTTCCTTGCAAAAGCGTATTTTTTACTCTGTATGCATTCTCTCAGAATTGTATCTTAAGCAGGTAACATCAGTTCATAAACTGAATCCAATAATAACTGTAGCAAAGTATGTATGGAACAATAAAAGTGTTTTATTGCAGTAATCCCCAAAGACTTCACATGGTCATCAGATTGTAAAATTCAATATATAAATGGTAAAGAAAGCAGTTGCCCACTTTCTTCTCTGTCAGTGTTGATAATCCATTTTACAAAGAGCTTTATGGAATATTGATTTAGAGGAACCTGCAACAGTTTTTGCAGTCACACCTTTTGATGTGGAATATATTTTTATTGGCCCTACAACCAAATGACCATGAAAAAAAAACCACCAAAAAAACAAACAAAATCAGATATTGGATGTTAAATCTGTTTTCTGTTACTCAAACAGACAGAAACTTTGAAGATAGTTGTAGAAAGGAGCATTTAGGAAGATTTCCATGGGCATTTCCAGTTTGTTGAAGAGCAAAATTTCCCAGGTGAACCTGCAGGCTGGTGCAAGGGGCTGTAGCTGAGCAGCTCCTCAGGGCTTTGTGCCAAATGAGAGACTACATTTGAGGGCAGTTTACAGAAAATAATGGATATAAAGGTTCATCAGACAACAAGGAAATTGTGTCACATGAATCAGTTCAGTGCAGCTTTTTGCAAATATAATTTTGACTGGACAAGTGATCTCTCTCTTTCTTCATATCAAGAGGAGCAGGAAGTTGATTATTCTTAGGGTTCTGTCTACCTTTGTCCAGTTAAATTATGTTGAAGGGCTTTTTTTTGGTTTTTTTTTTTTTGTTTTTTTTTTTTTTTTTGGAAGTGTTCAAGTGTTCAATACAGTCAAAGCTTGTTGGCAGGAGAATGTGGCAAGAGAGGAACCCCTCAGCAGAGTGATAGCTCAAAAACCCCACAAGCTGCTGCTGTTGTTTGAATTTTAAGCTCCATTGACTTGAGCATGGTTTCATGGAGCTGACCAACAGGAATATTTTGTCACATACATATGAAATACCCCAGCTAAATGTTGGTGTCTCCTGGCTGAGTGCTTATGCCAGTTAACTGAGATGAACACCAGCAGAGATTGATTAATCTCATAACCCCAAATAATGTCCGAGATAGGTGAGATGAATCATGTCCTGAATTGTCTTAGTTGAGACAGAGGCTATACAAAGCAACACTCCATTTTCAGAAGGCTCCAGACTGTTTTTATTCTAGCATTCATGCTATTTATACATTCTTACAAAATCATAAGTTTACTCATTGGTCCCTGAAGACAAGCAAAGTGCATATTGGAATAAGCAGTTGCAGGTTTCCCTTATTTATCCTTTTTTCTTTCTTGGTTTCTATGTCAGTGAGCTTGGTAGAAAATTCTTTCAGGGGTAAACATGGATCCTATTGTCAAATTTCTCTCTGGCTCACAGAAGTCACTGTAAAACCTCTTCCACACTGAGCAGCTCTCTGTTAAATGCAGAGGGAAACCAGGCAAGAACCAAAATGAGATGCCAGGAACAAAAATTTGCTGAGATGAATCTCACTTCTGGTAGGAGACAAATCCTGGCTAACCTCAAGCAAATGGAGAGAACAGCATCCCCGAGGCTGTGGGATGTGCAGGAAGCCTGGCTCCCAAAGCAGAAACACCTGAGCACAGGTGGAGGCCTGGGATGCTTCAGGAGAGAGGATACAAAAATTTAATGAGGTGGAGGTGAGAGGCTGCCTGTGCTTGCTGTGCTGGACACACAGCTCAGGGGAGGATTTGCTGTGTTGGACACACAGCTCAGGGGAGGATCTGCTGTCTCAGGCTGTGCTGTGCCACGCTGAGCACAGAGCAGTGGCAGACACTGCCTCCTTTAAACCAGCAGGACACCTTTCTGTGCTCTGCAGGGTGGGTGTGCTCTGTGCCACTCCAGGCTTTCATATTCTTCAAGGAAAGGAGATTATCAGACTTCCCTGCAGAGAAGCAATCAAGCATACAACCACCAGGTTGGGCCCAAGAAGGAGAATAGGTAAGATGTGCAGCTATTTCACTGGTTGGATCGGGCAGTACGCCTCTTACCTGTCCCACAGGAGGTAAAACAGCAGTTTTGTTGTGGTATGAGAATTAAAAAAAAAATAAAAATAAAATCTCAGAGCTGGGATTTGCTTTTAGGTTATCAGAAAATCTACTCAGTTTAGCAGTGTGGTGGAGCTTGAATCCTTGTTTACTTGTTCCCCTTAAGCTTATTTGTACAGACTAACATCTCTAGTGTGACACGTCTGTCCCATCATCCCCCAGATTTCCATCTCCCCAAAATTAGATTTCTGTTTCTTCCCTCCCTATCACAACTCTGTTTGTCTCTTTTTCCTTCTCACAGCTTTTATCTCCTAACCTCAATCTGCATTGTCCTTTTCAGTGTTTCATTCTCCTTCTCTTCATGGACAGCTTTTGTGTCCATCACATGCCTTGGAGGGAGATAAGAGATGAGGCTCTTTATTGCAAGCAGTGACTCCAACAAAAAGTAAATTACCAAAAAATGACAGATTCACCAGCATATTTAAGATGAAGCCTGAACAATTATCAGGGGCCTTGCAGTTAATTTCCTCATGTCTCCACCTGCAGCTTGTTAGCAATGCACCTGATTCCAGCACGAGGGGATGTGGATTCTTATTAGAGATTGTCATGCTCTTGTGTAGGCACATGAATTTTTCATGCAGATGCTCCTATGGTTGGGTGATTGCTTCAGCAGAAATATTTGCTTCATCACTAATATATTAAATAGGCTGCAGACTCTAGCAAAACCTGGCTTGAGAAAGGGAAAAAACCTGGCACAGGCTGAAGCCTGTCGCATCTAAATGACAGCCATGTAATAACTACTGCCATGTAATAATGCAACTTTACCTTCTCTTCTGTTCTTTCCCAAATTAAAAATGATGAAGTGCTGCAGATACCAAACCTTATGTTAGCCTAATATATTCCCATGTCAAAGAGAAAATTTCTACCAGATAAATAACGAATCCATTTCTTGCTTTGTTTCCTGATAAAAATCAAGACTGTTTGGTCCATGATTGAAGGTCAGAATTGACACTGCATTTCCAGAGAGCACAGACATTGATTGCTGGAGGAGGTTTTTAGCAAACAAACCTGAGCAGATCAAGTCAATATCTACTCCAACTTTTTCACACACTGTTGATGTTTTTGTGAGAGTTAGAAGAGAGCTGAAAAGAGGCTCCTTTCTCTCTGGTTATAATGAATGTTTTTGGGCGGGGGTTTTTTCTGTGTTTACCAAACCAGTGCAGAAGTTTTGGATGATGTTGTCGTGATTGTTCCAGTCTGTTCACTTCTGGAAAAAAACCCTAAATTTATCCTATTTACTTAATTTTGGAGAGCCACAACCCTAAACTCTCTGCTTTAGACTCACTCATACGGATAACAGAAAAATCCAGCCAGAACCAGAGCATGACTCAGCCCAAATCAGATTCTCTACATCTACCTGCTTTGACTGGCAGCACAAAGAGCAGGAGCTCTGCAGCTCTCAGTGGAGCAAGAGATCTCCCAGTTGTAAAGATTGGAAGCTCTAAAGTAGAGATCAGATCCCTCCCTTCTGCTGCCAAGAAAACATCTGTGAACTGGAAACTGAAGAGCACATCTGGGGCTCACAGAATTGTGACTTTCAGGCTGGAAATTCCTAGAGCAGTGCCTGAGATGGAGGATGTGTGTGAGTCTCAAGAATCTTATTTTAAAGCTGCTTTCACTCTAACCTCAGCATCACAACTGCAACTCTCTTACATACAGATTACAATTTTTTCCCCTCGCAGTTTTCATATTTCTCAGGAGACTGGCTGTCTTTTTAACTCAAGGAAACTGCATTACCTTTAATTAAAATAAGGTTTTGTCTATACTTGAAAAGGAAATTTGATTAATTTTATCTGGATACATAAAACAAGAAAGCATGACAGCTTCTAGGCATCCTGTTATGGCTAAACTACCATCAAGTGTCAAACACCTTCCAGTTTTGTGCTGACAGATTTCAGCCTCATCACCTGCTCACGTTGCACACTGGAGTAGCTGGAACATAAATATATTTTTGTGTGGCTGTCCTTAGATCAAGACACAAATTGGATGATCATTTGGTTTGGCTCCATTTAATTCCTGGCACCAGACCCCAAACTCAGCTGTCCCAGGCAGATGCAGTTAAAATTTGGCTTTTGTCATCTCAGAGATGGATTGAGCAGATGGGATCACAGGGTTGGGCTCCTCCTCCTCACCTGTGCATTATTATCTCTGTGTTTCCATCCAAACACTGATATTTGAACTGGGAAACACACAGTGCCTGGCAATGGGAACAAATATGGTGCTGGGATCCTTTCATGGTAGTTAGTCTGGGCATGGTGGTGGTTAAACTCCTCAGCCTTGATTTGTGTTCACCCCTCCTAAACATTTCACAGGTTTTTTCAGCACCATTTGATTAAATATTTCTTCAAGATCACTGTTCTTCAAAAGGATTCCCATGTGAATGTCTAGACTCCCAAGCAAAATATTTGCATTTGTTTTTAGACAGCAAAGATCAGTGACAATAGACTTAGAAATCATCAATGAACAGCAAAAGAAAGCATATAAAACCTCCTAATGCAACAGATGAAAAACTCTACAAGTTAATCATCCCAGTTATTAAATAAATATCTATAAACAACCCATATCTTAAAGACTCAGGATCAGTTCAGAAAAGGATCAAATAAAAGGAATCATTTTAAACACAAATGACATTCAAAATAAATGTTTTGACTAGTGAAGTCAATGCAGAATTGATTAAAGAGCTCAGTGTGTAGAGGTTGCAGCTGACTAGGTCTAGCTTCTGAGGAAATGTTTCTCATGTTACTAAACCTTCTGTTATTTCATTTTTACCCTGGTATGATGAAGCAGATTTATTTCTCATTTAAATTGAGATACTAAAACAAGACCATGGCTGGAGCTGATGCTGCACATATGAGCTGTGCCCCCGAAATCTCTATTTATAATGTTGTCAAAGCAGCCTATAGATGATTTAGGGGTGGTGGGATCAAAACAAACATATTTATAAGCTCTGACCTACCTAAATTTAAGATAAATGTAGGCAAAGCACATGACCAATTGGATTCAGCTTGGAGAATATTAAAAAAATAAAATTTAAAAAAATATGTAAAACAAGATTATCAACTCCGAGAGAGAAATACAGACTATCTGGTGGGTTTTTAAAAGTCCACAAATGTGAGAAATTCAGGCAGAATGAAGACATTTTCTAGGATTGTATACACTCCTATATCCTTGGAGAGGCATGATAGCATGTGATTATAAGGTGGAAGTGGGAACCTGCTGGGAGGAAGGAAGATTTTTTTCAGGAGAAGAATATCTGAACTCAGAGGGAGGCTTACCTTTGCTGAGGAGGTGAACACAAAAGCTAAAGCAAACTTCAGAAACTAGAAATAGGTGTAAGGTTAAATTAAAAAAAATCCACACAAAAGTAAGCTGAAGTTTCAAATGACAGCTGCAGCAGTTGCCAGTTACCAAATTTTGAACTGAATTCTAGTCTGGGTGAATGAAGATCCAGAAAACAAAGTGTGACCAGTCACAGATTTCTGGTTGCTGTTAATTGGGCTGGAGAGAATTAATTATTGGATCATGATGCCGCCATGATATAAAGACAGGGCCAAAAATGGGCTTTGGTGTTTGAAAACAACATTTTAGGTCTTCAGTAAAGGTTGGGTCTGGACAGAGTGGGAAAGGAGAGGCTGTGAGGCCACAGATATTAAACAGGATGTGGGTACAGACCCAAGGCAGCAATTTCCTCTACTTTGAAGCATTCATCTGTTTGTTTAGAGGGTAAAGCAGCTTTCCAAACAGTGCTGTGCCCAGTGGTGAGCACAAGGGAGTAGCCCTGACTGAAACGCATCGTGTGAATTGCATCCCCTTGGCCCTGCTGAACTCACAGTCAGCTGGCTCAGAATCTCTGTCTGAGACACAAGCCTTTGTTATCATTCCATTCCTTTTCTATTCTTAGCTAGCCTTCTGATGAAATCCTTTCTTCTATTCTTTTAGTATAGTTTTAATATAATATATATAATAAAATAATAAATCAAGACTTCTGAAGCATGGAGTCAGATCCTCGTCTCTTCCCTCATCCTGGGACCCCTGCGAACACTGTCACATCCCCCCAGGACAAAAAAACCACAGACTGAGCCCTTTCCTGGCTATTGAACAGATACATTTATCCATTATTTTTATCTATTCCTTTCCACATCACAGATTTTAAGGAAGGATTTGAGACAGGATAATGACATTTGATTGCAGGAATCTCCTCTTAGGCCTGAGTGGGCAGCTGGGGTGATTTCTTTGGAGCAGGGTGGCATTTGCTGTGAATGACCAATATGAGCAAATACCTTGGAAAATGTGATTACTTATTTTGCAGTTTTAAAAGCAAACACTTTTGAAAACCTGTCCTTGTTGTAAATGTCAGTGTCTTGTTAATGAATACAAGTGCTTGTGGAGAGGAAGGAGAAATGCAAAAGGGTGTTTGCTGTGCATATTCACAGGGCTGAATTTCAGCCTTAAAGAGCAAATAAGGATGGCTCTGCTAAGTTTGATTGTTATTGCTATATTCTGGTTCTTAATAGAGCAATATGCCTAGAAGAAATGGAAAAATAATTGGCTATATTTGATCCTGTATCATCAATCATTCCCCCACCCATCCATCCATCCATGCATTTAATGAGAACCACTGAAGTTTCCCTCGGAAGTAATAAACAAAAATACATCCTGCAATTAATTCAGGCATTGCAAAATGTCCACTTAATTTTACTGGGTGTACTAAATCAATTCTATGCTTCACTCAGTGCATTGAAAGAAGCTGGCTGGCAAGAACTTCATCTGTTATTAACTCACAATGCAAATGAAGTCAATGCCTTTTTGCTGTGAATTCTCCTCTGCTGTTAAACCTGAAAGTCAATGGGATAGAGGAGGAGCTGACTCCTTGTAAAATGCAATAGTTATATTCCATTTTTCACCTGCAACCAAGTCCTAGTAAGAGCTCTGACTTCCAGCATTCTTTGCTGTGCTTCATTTTTTGAAAGAAAAACCCCCTGTTGCTGTTTCAGGTGAAATTCATTCTTTAAGTTCCCTCCAAGAAATAAAGCTGTTGTTCAGGTAATGATTCCTCTACTTAAAAATTGCATCAGCACAGTTAAATTTAACTTTTATTTCTATGAATGACAGCAGTGCACTGTTAGGCTCTGTTCTAAACATGGGTTTTTCTCAACCTTCATTGGCTTCTTTTTCATTTACATTTCTTGAATTGATAAAGGTAATGTGACATATTCTGGTGCAAGTTTCTGGTGTTTTTTTCATGGCACTTTGGATTCTTTTTTTTCCCCTCACTTTTATCTTCATTCAAGTTTTAATGACCTTGGGTTTATGTTAAGTCAAATCTTTTTGGTTTTGTACCTTTCAATATAATAGTGAGGAACAGATAAAGAAAAAAAGCTGGAGTGAGATAAAGATTCATCAAATAAGAGAGCTCAGGTTCATTGAATAGTGATTGACAATTAAAATATTTTAAATTAAAAACATGTGACTTCTTTGAGTCCCATCATGATTAATTAAAATGTTTCACTTGAGTTTTGAACACTAAAGCTCTGGTTTATCCCATGTCACCTGACCAGTGTGGTTGAGATCCATGTCACCTTACCTCAAAAATCAGAAATATAGGCTTGTAGACCTGCCTTAGTCAAATATTCCCTGTGTACAGTATGAGGAGGTATAGACATGGAATTTTAGAACTGATTTAAGCCAGGATGAACCATTTTCAGAAGACTTTTGTCTTCTGCAGAAGTGTCAGAAGTGTTGTGAGGTTTTCTTCTCTACATATCTCCACTGGCTTCTGGTTCCTATTTTAAAGACCCATCCACTGCTTAAAGTGATTTCACTAATTAGCCACAGAAATTTCAAGTGACTTGCAGACAATAGAGAAATATGACCTGATGCTCCCAGCTGAGAATATCAGAACTGTTGAGCAGGTCATCTAAGGTTATAGCCCTTTCTCCCTTATCCACCCACAGGTTCTTGACCTCCCAACCCTCCTCAAGAGAGGATTTATAATATCTCCTGAGCTCAGAAATACGAGGACTTATTCCAGAAAAGAAGAAGGATTTTTCCTACAGATGAGATTCTGTTACTCCATTCAAGCAGCTAACCCTGGAACACAGAATCTTACCTCAGGGGCTAAAACTCCTGCTTTGGGTTGGCTGAAATCCTCCCAACGCCATTAAATGCTGTGAATTGGTCTGCATTGGCAGAAAACTCCCTCCTGTGTAGAAAACTCTTTGTATATCACTGGTGTTGAACCCACACTTCAAATAACATCTCACAAACTCAAATAAAAAGAAATGATTGCTAAAAAAAAAGCTGTTTGCTTGCTTTCTGCTTTGCTTTGCCATCATTACCATATCAGTCCCCACTTCATAACTAAATCTTGACAATGTGGCATTTACCTGACAGGATAAAATCACAATAAATAAACATAAAAAATTATAACAGGGTGCTACCAATATTTACTACATATTAATAAACATTTGCATCGCTGGACTTTGAATGCAATTCGGTACACAAAGACTGCTTCAGCTTACGTGTGTAAAAGATAAATGGGACAAGGGGTAGTGGTTTTAAACTAAAAAAAATGTTGGTTCGGTCTAGATATAAGCATTTTGCTACAACAGGTGTGGTGAAAGGCTGGCACAGGTTGCCCAGAAAGGTGGTAGATCCTCATCTCTGGAAACATTCAAAGTCAGGACAGATCTCTGAGCAACCTGACCTAGTTAAAGATGTCCCTGCCCATTGCAGGGGGTTGAACTAGGTGATCTTTAAAGGACCTTTCCAACCCAAACCAGTTTTGTTTCTATCATTCTATAGCATTAAAGGTTGAGCTAGTCACTTATGGAATCCTGTGGTCACCAATCGTTGAGGTGTTTTGAGGGTCCCCAGGATGAGGTGAGAGATGAGAATTGACTCCAAGTTCTTAGAAGGCTGATTTATTATTATATGATATCATATGATATGATATACTAAAACTATACTAAAGAAAGAGAAAGGAGACATCAGAAGCTTAGACAAGAACGATAATAAAAAACTGTGACAGACTCAGAGAGTCCGACACAGCTGGGTGTGATTGGACATTAATTAAAAACAATTCACATGCTGGGTAAACAATTCTCCAAATCACATTCCAGAGGAGCAAAACATGGAGAAGCTGAGGCTTCTCATCTTGCCAAGAGGAGAAATCCTGGTGAAGGGATTTTTCATAAAATATCACAGTGACAGACCCCTGTAACAGTTTGGAAGGAGCACAGGAACCTCCAGAGGGCTGGATTCTGCACCTGGGCTGGGGCAGTCCTGGTTTTACACTGAAACTGGGGGACAGGAGGCTGGAGAGCATCTCCACAGAAGGAGATCTGTGGCTTTGGGTTGATGGCAAGTTGAATGTGAGCCAACAGTGTGACCTGCCAGCTGAAAAGGACAACTGTGTAATTTACAGGGTTTTTGAGATAGAAATGTTGGAGCCCTGTGTAAAAATGCAAACATGAAGAGGAGGACAGTAGGTAAAGATTCCAGCTGTCATGTCTGCCAACCCCTTCAGCACTTTTTGGATACACTGCTGTTTATCAGATATCCATAAGCCCATGTGTTTGCAGAACTGACAATTATTGATGATGGAAAAAAAAATAAGATCGCACACATAAGAAGCCAATCCCATCTTTCTGTTCAAGTTCTGTATATTTGAGTGAGAGAGATGGAGCTGCTGGGATCTGTTGCCTGACCCAATATGCAAATAATCCCTTGGACGATGAAAAGCCATTGGGATTTCTCCAATAGTCTCACACAGCCTTCAAAAAGAGGTCCTGGTTATTAAATATGATCAAAAGTTGCATGAGCAACTCAGAAAGGTTTTGTGTCACCTTTAGGGAAGGTGTTGAAAAAGTGGGTCAAACAAGCAAATCAGGCAGGAGAGGGAGAAAAGTCTGTTATCAACATAGATAAGCTTTGGAACTTGTTACAAGGTAGGACAGTGAAATCTTTGAAGTGTTTGTAATTGTTTATGTCTTTCAGTTTCTAAATAGTCAGAGGGAATGGACCTTATTTTCAGGAGGCACAAAGCAGGTGCCTTTGGTTTACATCAGCTTTGACCTCCAGGACAGTGACAAGTGTGGTCAGAATAGATTTATCTCTGGGTAGCAGAGTGGGCCACTTGGTGACAGACAGGACTGACTGGCAGGTGATTTGTGTCTTTTCCATTGACTTGCTGAGAGGGTTATTAGCTCCTGAGGCAGGCAGAAGAGACAGCTGAGTGCTGCAGGAGTCAGGTGGGAGCCAGACAAGAAAAGGGATTTCCTGTGTGCTTTGTCCCTGGGGAAAAGAGACAGAGCTGTGACGCTGCGAACAAGTGATGTGATGGCAGCTGTAGCCCTTTCTGAAAGCACCACTTACCCTTCCTCCATCACCCATAAAACATCTGCCACAGCCCTCACTCATCCCTCAGGACAGCCCCAGGATACACCCAGGCTGTTCTCAGTGCTGCAGCAAAAGTTAAGCTGAGAAGATCTGTGTGAGGTTTGCTGCTCTGCTCTGGCTGAGAAGGAGGTGATCAGTCAAAGGCTGGCTTTGATGATCCTGCAGGTCTATTCCAGCTATTCCAACCTGAATAATTCTGTGATTAATTTGGTCTGGACTGGAGTTGTAGTTGTGCTCCTTAGAATGAGCCTTCTTCAGCTCCCTCTGCCTTTCTGCAAATCCAGGTCAGCAGCTGAAAATTGTACCTGAGAGCCCAACTGGGGTTTCACTTGTCTTTCCACAATTGTAACACAGGGATATTCATATTTATCAGTTATCTAAATTGCTTTGAAATCTACAAAGACCCCGCAAATTTAAAGCTGAAACCCCAGCTCTGAATTTTCATTTTTTCCAGAACAATCCTTTCCCATGAAACTTTTCTACCTCGGTGAAAGGTATTATTTCCCCCCCCCTTGAAAACTGTGTTTTTGCAGTTTTTTTACTGTTCTCTCTTGCCTGAGAAAAGCCTCAAAAATATGTGATCAAGTAATACAGAGTTTTTAGGCCAATAGCAACATTACAGTGCTGTGCAGGAGCAACAGAGAAGCCAAATCAATGGATGGAAGCTTGTGGTTAATGCATTATCTGGATCTAAAACTGTCAATCTGTGAGCTTGACAGATAAGTTGTAATCACTGACATTTCCAAATGCTTATGAGAAATGCTGTCCTTGAAAGCACTCATCTCAATTTTTAAAAAAATCTCATGTGTTGAGTGGTTTTCATGCTGACAGCCCACACCTGATGTGGTGTTACCAGCTCCAAAAAAACACAGGAAGAGGTCCTCAGCAGCCAGCTCCCAAAAACCCTGCCTGGATCAGGGCTGAATTTTAGTTGGGCTAGATGATCTCCAATGGTCCCTTTTCAGCCTCAACTGGTCCTTCTATAAATCAATCTCACAATTGTTTATAACCCAGGAAATTATATTGCCTTTTTATGCAAATACATCTTGGCTTTGAGAAAAAAGAAGGAAAACACCACAACAACCTCAGAAATCATAACTGATTTTCCAATAGTTATATTTAAGTCAGAAGTTATTTCTGAAGCAGTTGTTTGGTCTACAAAAGTTTATTTCTTGGGGTTCTTTTCAAAAGTTACCAATGACATGGCTAGCACTAGGGCTTGTTTCTTAATTTATGACATTACTGTGCTATTTCTATTCTATGATCTTTCCATTGATAAATACTTATTGCAAGACTGAACTACTGGACAGCTCTGTTTTCCAAAGCTGGGCTGGTGGAAAAAGGTGAAACCAAAGTTAGGCATGACCAAAACCAAAAATGGAGCTACTTTACAATGCCAGTATTTGGGCATTTAACCAGTGGCCTTTAAAAATGTTTTTGTAAATATTTGAGTAGGATTTATGCACACTTTCAAATCTGAAAAAAGTCTCATTTGTGAATAGGGAACTTCAACTCTTATTTTTCTCTTTTTTTTAATCTCCCTTTTTATATTATAGGTGAGAACTAAGGGGAGACATCCAAAGTCCTGTTTGAGCAAGTCAGCATTGTAGATGGACAATTTCCCCTGTTACTACCAGCTAAATTAAAAGGTTTTAACTCCAAATACACTGTGGTCAATCAAGAAGTGCTAAAAGTCAAATAAAACACATTTCTTTGTAGCTCTTTCTAGGGAGGCATTGCAGGTGGAAGATCTGTTTCACTTACTGTGATTGAGTGCCAGGGCTGATGGATTGGTTTAATGTAGACACTAGCAAGCTTTGCAAGCTTCTAACAGAAAAGCATTTAGAAAATGCAGGAGAATACTAAAGGCAGCAAAAATGTCATTGGAGATAAATGAGAAGCTCCTAATTAAAAAAAAAAAAAAGAGTTAAAATCAGATTTTTGTGTTTGGACTACAGAATCTTCAATCTCCTAGGTTAGCTTAAAAATCAGTGAAGGCTAGGAGAACACTTTTCAGATTTATCTTTCATAGCTACGGAAAAAGGAGAACAGGGCAGAACCACAGAGGAATATATCCAGTCAACCACTAGAATGTGTGATAATGCTGAAAATTTTCAAAACAATTTCTTGTTTTTCAGAGTCATTGGGAGAATTCAAATAATATGAGGGTGGGTGTCCCCCCCCCCCTCCTTTTTTTTTCTTTTCTTTTCTTTTCTATTCTATTCCCCTACCTATTGTGTCAGGGGCAGTAGCTGTAAATGCTGTTCATCTCGGGTATTCAGCCAAATTCAGCCTCTCTCTGCACAGCTGAGCCTGCAGTGCAGCTGAGCTGCTTTTACTCCACATTCCCCCATTTCTGGCTGCTCCTCAGACCATTCCAGGTTCCCCATGATGACCTAGAACAATGGCTAAACAGAGTTAAAGGAATAAAGGAGGGATTTATTAAAAGGCATTCAAAGGATACACCCTGGGCAGCACAAGAGCCTGGCCAAGGTTATACCCAAGATGGACACCAGGCCACAAGTTTTCAGACTTTTATAAGTTTTGGTCCATTTACATGTTGGGGTTAATTGTCCAATTGCAGCTTCAGGTTATGAAGTCCCATCCTCCCAGACTCCTCAATTCTCCGTTTGCACTTTTTGGGACTGAGGCTGCTGCGGTGTTCTGGGGCTGGAAAAGGATTGTTTTGTCTGGCTACACTGTAAGGAGAACTTGCTAACACTTTATATGAAGTTCAGAGTCACACACTAAGACAGTGCAGAATCTAAAAATTATGAAATCTAAAACTTAAGGCATCACCCAGACAGCACCAATCCCCTCAGATCCTCTGTCCCAAGGGCTGAGGCTCCAGACCTCACTCATCCCTCTGTGTTCTACCTGCACAACCACAGCTGCACATTCCCCTCTCTGCAGCATTTTCTTTCCATCTCCACGCTGGGGAAGTTTCCGTTGCTTGATTGTCCTCTAGTTCTTTAAAACTCCTCCTGTAGCGATATGAGCAACTTGAAGAGACATCTTGTGTCCTGTTTGTTCCATTACCCATCCTTCTTTTAGTGATTTAGGAGCGATCTGTAGATGTCTTCCAGCAAAACAAGCAGCAAATTATATAAAACAGCACACCAGGTGTTTATCTGCAGTTTAAGAGAGAATATTAAATTACAAAGGTGTAGAATGGTTTAGGATGGAAAGGACCTTAAAGATCATCCAGCTCCATCCTCCCCTGGGGAACAGGAACCTTCCACTAGACCAGGCTTCTCCAAGCCCCATTCCAACCTGGCCTTGGGCACTTCCAGGGATGGAAAACCAGACCCATGTCTGATCTACGTGAGCTGATATACCTGGTTCTACTCCTCACCTGTTGTGCAGGGGAAAAAAATCATAGTGGTTATAATCAGCTTTGAGGTGTCCTGAAAATCCCTGAGGAAGGGACTGGAATAATGCCTGAACACAAATTCTGAAATTACACTTAAATAATTAAAATAGCTACAGAGGCACAGGGATGAGTTTCACCTTATGGAAGCTTTTAATTTATTTGTATTCTGATCAATTAAATTAAAAAAAAACCCCTCAGAATAGTAGGATTTAAAAATAGTTTAATAATTCCAGGAAATGTGTAGGCAATGAAACTTATCAGATTTCTTCTTTAACTCATTTGGAAGAATTTATGCATGTTCTGAAATTACCTATATTTCAGTATGCAAGCAAATACAAATAGTGATAAAAAAGTTGAGCCAATATTAAATTGAATCTCCCCTGTACATAAATAAACATTAAGTTTCTGTCACCATGCTATCAGTCAGGTTGGTGTACAGATGTGGTATTTATACCCTAAGGAATTATTCTTGCTTCTCTGAGACTTTTCTTTATAAATCACTCACAGGAGACAGGCTGAAGAAAATTAAGCAAGAAAATCATCAATACCTTGCACGTGATCTGGGAAGAAATACATAAAATACTTCTATTGATCTAATTTCTATTTAAGTAAGCATATTTCTTTGAAGCAGGATGCCTATGCAAATTCCACAATGACAGATGTTTCATTGAAGGGAACTTAATTGAACTGTAGCTGGTTTAGATTCTTAATTGTAAAGTATCAGCTCCCCCATGTGCCTGGGTGGACCTATGGGTTTGGCACCATTCCATCACTGCTTCCCCTCCTCTTTTCTTTCCAGAAACAACAGCTCTGAATGCCACTGCCTCTATTTTCATTTTCTGGTTTGGTTTGGGTTTTTTTTGTATTGAGGAAGAGTTCATAATTTCTGATGGAAGCACTCCTTGGGTTCTTTCAATAGCAGTGGGATACAAAGTTTGCTCTTTTGGAGCCTCACTGCTGTTTGGAGGGGTTCCTGTACAGAGACCTACACATGTGGTTAAGGAAAAACACTTTGCAATCAATTTCACAGCAAGAGGACAACATCTGCATCTTCTGGTTCAAAGACAGTCTACAAAAAAAAATATTTAATTAGGTCTGGGGTGAAGGGCAGTATTTAAAACATGCTATTGCATCCTCCTGTCCTATCCTGTCCCATTTTTAGCATTTCTGTGCCAATATGATAATAATTACAGCATCTCTTTTGATGCAAAATGGACAATTTTCTCTGTAGTGAGTGCAAATATGGTTCCTTTAATATAAATCAGAGAAATACAGTGATATGGACATGTTAAGGTTCTATTAGCGAGAAATGTTTTCCTTCTCTGTTGGCAGGCAATGTTTTCCCCTGCTCCCAAATGAATAAGTATGGTGTGCACAAATTGGAGAAAAAACCAGACCAGCTTAGAAAAGAAAATGTTTTTGTTTTGTTCTCTAAACATTTTCAGTTCTAACAGTTTTGGGAAACATTCACTGCAGTTTTAGACAATCTCAGAGCTGCACGTGGTGGAAATAAATTAGTACAAAATACCTTTTCAGGAACCATCTGATGGATGTGAAGAAAAACAAACCCAAGACAAAGGTGGAAAGCTAAATAAGGATGTGAATATTAATCATTCAGCAGCTCAGCAATAGATATCTGTGCAGAGACACAATTTCTCAGCTGGTGTAAATCAACAGAGACCTGTCAGAGCTGTGCTGATTTATGTCAGCTTGGGATCAAGCCTCATGTTGCTCCTAAAGCAGGAGACAAGATGTCTCTTCAAGTTTGCTCATATCACTAAGGGAGGAGTTTTAAAGAACTAGAGAACAATCAAGCACCAATTTCCATTTATACTCATGGACAATTTAGTTTCCAATCCCTCTTATTGGCCTTGAGAAATCTCTTTGTAAAGATACTACTTACATTGCCATATTTTTATATTTGTAAAGATAGATACCTTTCCTGGCATGTGTGTCCAGTTAAACATCAAATTTTTGTTGGGAAAATTAAGTTCTAATTACATGTGTAATAAACCACTGCCTTTTTGATTGTGGCCTTTGAGGGAAGAAGTTCTTGTTTTGTTTGGAGAATGGCAGCAGGTTTAGTAGCAGAACTGTAAGAAAAATGATGGGAGTGAGAAGTCCACCATCATCTTAATTTACACAACACAGGAAGCCTGCAGTGCAATACATTGTGCCTGTTAATTAGTTTTCCACATAAGTAACTTTCCAGGTAGTATGGAAACATTGGTCAAGAAAACAAAACAATTTTATATTAGAAAAAACCATAACACAAACTAGAAAAATATAGCTGAGTGTTTTGCCCCATTTATTTGTGTTCTGAGTTGCTTTTTATTAATTCCCAATAAATGTCAGTTGATATAAGTCATCATATACAGGGAGTCTATGGTTGGATATTTAGTGGATATCTACCAATACCTAGACAGTGAGAAATTCTCACAGTTTCAACAAAAAACATTATAAAAATTGCATGTTTTCATAGCACTGAAGGAAATGTAAGAATTGAAATCATATTCCAAATAGAAGAAGCACTTTAAAAATATATATTTGAATTTTATAAGAATAGATTTGAATTTACACTTTTATTCTATGGAAGAAGATAGGAAAAAATTGCCAAGATGGTGAGAGTTCCTTATTTTGGATTCCTTTTTCTATAACAAGAAGCATTGTTTTAAAGCACTTGTGAAACGCTTCATACCAGACACAAGGATATTTGAGGCCTGATGATACCTGAGTAATCTGAGCTCTAAGACACTGGGATGAGCACAGCTCTGGAGGTTGGAATCCCTCTTTAAGATTTGCCCAGTGCTCAGTAGAATACCTTTTCCTTAGGCAGCTACGTTTCCTTTCCTTTGGGTTGTGATCCTTTCAGTCAGATTATAAACTGTCATCCATAAGCATTTATGGGTTGCAAGCAAATCCAAGGAAGTCAGTGAGGCTGTGGCATAAGGAAGCAGCAAAATCTGAACTTGGAAAGTTTTGGTAGCCTTGGCTGGTGGGGAGAAGCCTGGAGAATGTGAAGGAAAACAATTTGAATATATCTGCAGAAGTTACCTGAGACAGCCAGAGGTGACTGGGCAAGGTGGGAGCTGTGGTGAAGGGCAGTGCCAGGAGGGAAACCTCCAGATCTTTATTCCAGCTTCCTTTTCAATCAGGACTGACATCAAAGCTAGGACAGGTTAATGAGGACATTGTCAAGTTCCTAAAACCTTTGAGGACAGATATGGGCTTACCCCTCAATGCACACGTTTTTGCAGCAACAGAGTGAATAAATTTCCATTTAGTCTAACCAGAATGTTCCTTTTTTGCAATTTGCACCCATTGCATGTTTTCACAACCTGAGAAGAGCCTGCCTTTGTTGTACCTGAGCTCAGGTACAGCCTGCTGCCCACCCTGACCCCAAGGGCTTCCCTTCAGAGCTGTGGCACCTGGTCTGTTGCTCCCCAACCTCTGCTGACCCACGGGGGATTTCGCATTTATTAAGAAATGTATTTATTTCATTATTTAAAATGGGAAGGGATTAGTTATTAGTGTATAAACTCTTGTAATAAACATAATGTGCTAAATTCCACAGGGATTTTCCAACAGGACTTTGTAGCAGAGCAATGGATGTTTGGGAGGCAGAAAGATGGGGTCGACTGAAGAGGCATTTAAAAGAAAAATTATTGCAAAATCAGTCTCATAGAAGGGTGGGACTGTAAGGTTGTTACATCTAAAGCCATCACATCAGAAGCCTTGCATCAGAAGCTGTTATAATTCTAGTTACAATGTATTTTATAAATTTCTTATCCAATCAGCTACTTCCACAAAGCTCACTGGCATCTTCATAACCAATTGCTGAAGTGCTCTGTTTTACATGATTTAGCACAGTGCATCTTTTCTTATCCAATCATAAAACTCCACAGAAACTTATTATTGTACCTTGTACCTTTTACTAACTTATAACAAGTTATTTTGCTAGACTTTCATTGTTTTCTATCTTGCTTAACATATTTGTTCACTTATATGAGACCTATTTTGCTTAAAACATATTTCTGCTTCAACTACAAATCTTTATTCTTATTTTGTGTCTGTTTCACAGTTCTATTCTAAACCTACAAGCCTTCTCCAAGGTCTTAGGTCAAACACTGTGAAGGCACAAAATGGCCAACAATCTCGTTACAAGGGCTATTAAGTCTAAACTATCCAGTTAAGAACTGACACCTAGATTATTTTCCCTTTTAACCCAATATCTGATCCCAAAGAGCTGCAATGGGGACTTTTCTGCCCAATTACAAAACACCACCCAAACCCATGAAGAAGCATGAAGAAGAAGCATGAAGAAGAAACCCAGGATGACACCCTGTGCCCTCCATCTTGCTTCCATCCACAACACACTAAAAATCCCAAAACCTAAATTTCTCACCCGATGATATACCTACATTACTCTCTATAATCGATTTCACACTTTTGGGGATTCCAGTCTATCTTGAAGTCTGGGAAACTTTCTCCATGAATGAGGGTCAAAGTCAGTGCTGCCCTGGGGGTCAGAACACTCCAGAACAGACACAGAAATATTCCCTGTGCCCTGGGTTTCCACAGGATTGGTGGTGTATCATCAAAGAGAAGGGAAATCTGCTGCCACTTACTCCATCTGCCAAAATGTATTTGCTTTGTCATAACTCAGATCAAGAGTTTACCAAAGCAAGGAGAAATTTCCTTTGTCTGGTGTGAAGTCCTTTAAAACAATGCTTCTTCATATAGAAAAAGGAATCCAAAATAAGGAACTCCCACCATCTTGGCAATTTCTTTCCTATATTCTTCCATAAAATCAGAGTGAAAATTCAAATGTAATTTTCAGTATATTTTTAGTGTTTCTGCTATTCAGAATACGATTTCAATTCTTACATTTCCTTCAGTGCTATGAAAACATGCAATATTTATAATGTCTTTTGATGAAACTCAGAAGAATTTCTCACTGTCTAGGTATTGGTAGATCTCCACTAAATAACCAACCGTAGACTCCTTGTATATGATGATTTATATCAACTGAATTTAATTCAATAGAAAATTACTTATTTAATCCAGCAGTAAAATTCCACACATTAAATCTAGATAAAAATAGATTTTCTTATGCAAAAATTATATTTTTAATTTTTTTTTACTTTATCTTCTTTCATAACTCCATGGATTTCTGTCTTGCTTTTCACAAACTCAAATTTATGACATTATTTTTTAGATTTAGATCAATGTTTGACATTTTAAAAAATCCACCACTGAGTTTGGTTTCAACTTACTCCCTTAAGCAAATTTTGAAGTTCTTACCTAGTATTTCAGTGATCTGTACTTACTGGTTTTATCCTGGTTCATTCCCCTTTCCCTTCCTCCTAGATCTAGGGACTAAAAAATTATGGGTATTTGCAGGAATTTGCTATTATTTTACACTGTATAACCATAAAATGTTTCCGTACTATTTAAAGGTAAATAAATCAGTTGTGAAAAATGAATAAAAGCTATGAAACATCCAGATGGAGCTTTCTACCCATCAAAAAGGTAATCAGCATTTTGCTTAGCAACCACACTTTAATTATGCCAGTTAATCTTGGAGGTGGAAACAGAAGTGGAAAATCTGATGCTTAACTAAAATTGATTGACTCAATAGAATGTCTGTGAATAAAGGGAGGGGAATAACCTGGCCTTTGGAAACCAGTACACAAACAAAGTATAGTTAAAGTGATTTCCTCATTTGAAGGTTTTGGATTGACCACTTGTGCCTTTGTTGTCAGTGGTGTTATAATCTTTAAGAGTTTTGATAGTAATCTTTTGAAAGGAAACAATTTTGAGGGAGGGAATAATAAGGTTGTTCCTTCTTCAAGTGAGGGAAAAGCATGTTTTACAATAAAAATGCAAAACAGAAATATGAAATTGAAAAGAGCAATCTGTTAACCAACCACTCTTCCTATTGTTTTTTCTAGGAATTGACTGACCTGGTGATAACCATGACTACCAGAACAAATTAGAAATAATCAGATAAAATATAAACCCTTGGAATATTTTATTATCCCTCTACAATTTGTGGGAAGAGGAACCTTCAGAGACAGAGTCACCTCATCCCCAAAAGTTGTTTAACACAGGTCAAATGGATCACCTGCCCATTTGTGTGCCTTATTGGTATGTGGTGGAAGAAGATAAGAGATTCCTCTGATAAAATGTGGGAATCCACATGTGGTACTAAAATAATATGAATCACCACAGTCTAAAATATTCTAGAGGAATCTCTACTTAACAACCTCTATTTCCTTCTACTTCCACAGAACCTTGACTGCGCAGATGAGCTGTAGAGACCTCAGTGTGGGTGAGATTTTTTCATAGCCCTTGTGTTTCAGATATAGCCAAACCAACTGATCAGATAGGGCTAGAGATTCTAAAAGAAAAAAACAAATACGAAGAAATTTTTTTGAGTCCTTGGCACTCATATGGGAACAAATGGCAGAAGCATAGTAAAAAATAAAGTCAAATAGTACATTAAATCACCTTATGAAATTGATTCCTCAGAATTTAAAGGAATGAAACACATGAAAAAAATCTATCATGTGTGGTGACATGTTAATGTGATTATTTTTCATATTTTTTGCTGTTTCCATGCAGTAAATATATACAGGTATACATGTATACATGTGTGTGCATATATATATAGGTGTATGTTCATAAATATTTATAGCTGTGTATGTATATATAAAATAAAAATCCTGCAGATATTTGAATTATGAAAGCTCAAAGGTCTTCTAGTGACATTGAGGCTTCTTTACAGCCTAAAAGCTCCAAATCAAACCAAACCAAACCTAACAAAAATGAAGAAAATATCCACTGTAGTGGAAAAAATTCAAAGTTAATAGAAACATTCAGTTTGAGATAAGTAATAGCTGTGAAAACTTGGTGTGTTCCTGAACTCCTGAAAAAAGCTGGAAGGAAATAACCCTGGAAAGAG
>NW_005054516.1:427080-429319 GCF_000277835.1 Geospiza fortis
AAGTGTTGCACTAACCTGAAATTTGTTAAAATCAGTTCCACACCTTGCTTTAGAGACACTTTTATAAAGAATGTTGTGGTGGTTTCCAGCATCAGGACCTCCTTGTGGTCAGCCTGTGTTTAAATCTGTGTTTAAATCTGTGCGCCGTCTGGCTTTGGAGAGAGTTCTCATCCCTGAACAGCCATAGAGGAGAGAAATGAGATTGAATTTTACTGACTTTATGCTGAACACCCAGAAGTTAATGCAACTTGCCAGCTTGATTTTCAAAAAGCCGATTCTTGTGCATTTGATTGAAAGAACCTGTATGACACCGAGATCATCTTCAACTGCACCATCTGGTAGCAGCTCATCTTCTTACAGGAGCTAAGTGTGATGAAAGCTGATTTGACAATTAATGCAGATGTCTCTTCAGGGGATTTGGTGTATATCTCACTTCCACCAGCAAGATTATGATGCAAAAGTCTCTTTGGGCCTGGTTTTTATCCCATTCTTGTGGATTTTGAAGCAGGACCTGCACAAATGATACAAGATCTGCATGTTAGCAGTAAAGTTGTGTTAGGGGTGAATCATAAACTCTCCTCTTCAGGCTAAGAAAAACAACCATAAATTTTCCATCCCTTGCTGAAATTTAACAGTCTGCCAGGTGGCAACCACCATTTCAGAGACATATGCTTGAAAGGCAAAATGTCTATCCAGCCATCCTGAGACAATTGCCCTCACAAATGTGATTCCAGTGAGAGCTTTACTGGATTTGGAGCCTTACAGCAAAATTAAACTCACAGTCCCAGAGGCTTTTAAAACACACTTGGCTCGATGATAGAATCACTCTTTGCCAGCAAATGCTTAATTTTTCTTTTTTTTCTTTTTTTTTGTTCTCATTTAGAGTATCCCCAAAGTGGATGGGCCATTGTTTCTTGTATTTTAAAGATGCAATTTTGAGCAAAGATGCAGACATCTGGACCAGTGCTGAGCCAAAATTTCTGATGTCTTTTCTAACACTGCCTATCCTTCACATTTTCTGGAGGGTAAAAAGTAAGATAAAGAAAACCAAAGCAAAACTCACTGTGCACACACACCCATGAAATGTTGCATCTGCCCCCTTGGAGGCCTGAATCAAGGCAGTGGAAAAAGTCTCCTGGATTTAGCTGTGGTTATAGTTAAACACAAGGCATCACTCCCTTCCAAACTTCTGTCAAAGCTCCCAGAGCATAACCTGGACAGATTTAATAAATATATGAGTACAGATTTAATAAATGTATGAGTCTGGTCACAGGAGCCACGCCTTGCTCTGTGGTCTTCAGTCAGTGGGTATCTCCTACAGAACTTGAGCACTCCACTTTTTTTTCAGTTCACAAAAGCATGAATTGATTCTTATTTGTGCTAATTCCTCCAAGCTAGTCATCCATGCTGCTTTTCAGATGAAGTTTTCTTAGAAGTTTTCTTCTATTTAGCTTTCTTAGACTAAATAGGGTTACAGAGAGATGCTCTTCTCTTTGGCCAGTTGCCTCAGGAATTCAGGAGAAGGAGCAAGAAATTAAAAATTACTTTTACATAAACCAGTCAGAATCACATGAAAATATTTGCTTTTGCTGTCATTCATAGAACCATGGAATCACAGAATCATTTAGGCCAGAAAAAAACTTTAAAGTTGTCAAGTTTAACAGTTAACCCAGCACCAGCACTAAATCATGTCCACAAGCACCCCATCTTCACATCTTTTAAATGTCTCCATGAGCAGCGACCCAACCACCACATCACATTGTTCTATTTTCATGACAGACCTCACTCCTTGCAGCCAAAACTCTTTCACAGTGTTTTTTTCCAGTAGAAAAATGTGGCTTTAAAAGCAGAAAGAGATTTTGAAAGTGTGAGCAGGTGCTCCTGGCTCCAGCAGGTATTCCCAGTAGATGTATTCTGTATTTTTGGTGCACCCATCTGTGTGGTCTTACCTCAGGTGATAAGTGACTCTAAAAGATGTGACATTTGCAGCTCAGTGATATTATGGACTGGCCAGCACTATATCAATCACAGCTGCCAGATGCAAATGCAGCCTGTCACCAAAGGAGATCCCTTTTCCCAAAGCAGTTTTATGTCAAGACGAGAGCAGCATGTTCCTGCCTGAGCTAACACAGAGCAACAAAGTTCATGGAATTATACAAAACTTAATCTAGGTTACATCGACCTATATATGGTAAAACCCTCTTTTATCTGCTCCCTTTTAAACTCAGAGATGTCAGTC
>NW_005054516.1:429329-437726 GCF_000277835.1 Geospiza fortis
AACCAGGAAATCTGTGCAAATCTGGGCCCATGTGCTACTACTGGAACTAGCTGGAATTTTTACTGGAACTGGATGGAATTTTTTACCATGGGCTGGCATTACAACCGGGGAGCACTGGGACTGCAATAATTTAAATAGCAACAGGACACTTTCCTAGAACAGCACCTGAGAGGTGATAAGAAGCCTCACCCAGCTCCCTTTAACCTGGGCCAGCTGGGTAATTTTCCTGGAAGTTTTACTAGAATTGCCTCCTGGATTTTTGCATCTTTGGACCATCCCATGACTGAATCAGGAATCCCAAACTTCTGGATTTCCTTCTTTGTGCACTAGAAGCAATAGGAGACTGGAGGTATGTATCTGGGAAATTCAGGTGTCTGAGTTGATGGTGGATGAACCCTGAGGATTTCTGCAATGCTAAAAGTCAGAGCAGACTCAGAAGGGTTTCTGTGGGTTTTGTTTTACTAAACCTGGCCACAGTTATTCCCTTTAAACCCTGTGGGGGTCCTTATAACACCTGCTGGGATTCCCCTCCAGAGAAACCTGGTGCTTGTTCACCAATTGCAGGCATTTCTCACAGAGGTTTAAAGCTTTCTGCTCTTTCTGCAGCTTTGAAATATTTATAGATGTTTGTAATGACTGAAAGGCCTTCTTGGGAAACTTTCAAGCTGTTGTTTTAAAAATGCATAAATATGACTTGCTTTACCAGCTTTTTCTGAATTTAGATGCAAAACACACCTCCTGTTCACTACTTACTCACTCACTCAAGCTTTGTGTTGGGAGAAGAGAGCAAGTCCAGGCATTTTATTTATTAATTTGCCTTTAAAACCATTAATACTGCAGCAGTGATTATGGCTCTTTCTTCTTAGCAGCAAGAGATGTGCAGGGGATTTGTTGACAACTAATATAATATTTAATTATTTTTTTGTCACTGTTGTATTTTGCAATACATGAACTAAATGATCTTTAAGGTCCCTTCCAACCCTCGCCATTCTATGATTCTATGGATTTTTCCTTGGAACCTCAGAAGTGGTTATCATTTTCTCAGCCCTGCTCTTTCTGTGCCAATCAATCTGAAATTCTCTGATGTTTGAAACTCTACAGAGAAGCATGGTGGGGGAAAAAAAGAGAGATTGTCACCGTGATATTTTCTGAAAAATTCCTTTGCCAGGATTTCTTCTCCTGGGAAGAAGAGAAGCCTCAGCTTCTCCATGTTTTGCTCCTCTGGAATGTGGCCTGGGGATTGTTTATCCAAACGTGTGAATTGTTTTTAATTAATGACCAATCACAGCCAGCTGTGTCAGACTCTGAGGAGCCAGTCACGAGCTTTCATTATCATTCTTGTTTGGCCTTCTGATGTCTCCTTTCTCTTTCTTTAGTATAGTTTTAGTATACAATTTCTTATAATATAATATCATATATCATATCATATCATAAAAAAATAAATCAGCCTTCTGAGAACTTGGAGTCAAATTTTCATCTCTCACCTCGTTCTGGGGACACAACACCGCAACAAAAGATGAAATAATTGTTGGTTGCCTGTTTTCAAATAAGTGGCAATATTTCTAGTTTTGCCTCTTAGTTTTCAGTTCAGTTACAGGTTATAATTATAAAATATTTAAAATAATAATAATAACAGTGGTTAAATCTATTTTCTGAAAATTTTATTATGATGTCATCAATATTATCACTTAAAAACTTTACAGCTTACAGCATTTTATAAAAAGGTCACTATTATAATCCCTGTGGCTTTTTTAATGGATGGTAAAACCAGGGAGCAGAGACAGAAATTCATTTGTTCAAGGTCACTCCACAGAGCACCAGAAAAGCCATGAATTGAAATCAGGTTCTCACAGTCCCCAGCCAGCTCTTTAACTTATGGCCACAATGCCTCTTACCAAGGACAGCAGGCACTTAGGGGAACAAAATACCACAGCATTAAACAAAAAGCGCCACATTAAAGATTTTTGCTTTGCACACTTTATAGTCCGTTCCCTTTTATGAATTCCAGAAATTCACATTTATTTGCAAGGCACAAAGGAGAAAGACATGGTGACTGCAGCTGTTAATAACCCTTTTGGACAGCAGCTTTTTCAGAGCAAAAGGGGCTGGGATAGTCCTGCAGGTAGAATGTATAAGGAAGAATAGAGTATAGTTACTCTAATAATTATAGTTATTGTAACTACTATAATTATAATGCCCTATTGTTCAGGTGAAGAGAAGATTTAAGAGTACAGTATAATTATTATTGAGACATCAGTGTGTTCAGGTGAAGAGGAGATGTAAGCAATACATGTGTGGTTAGTAGGCCTAAATACTCTTTTCTTTCCTGCCTTTTTCACAAAATACAGAATCACAGAATCCCAGAATTGCAGAAAGGTTTGTGTTGGAAGAGACCTTAAAGATGCTTCAGCTCCAACTCCCCTGCCATGGCAGGGACACCTCCCACTGGAACAGGCTGCTCAGCACTGCCTGAGGCAAAATCTCAGATTCCCATGCTCTGATAGGGTCTGGAATAGTGAGGAATCACCAAACACCTCAAGATATCAACCAGCAGGCAGCAGTTAAGTCTCAACTGTTTCCACTCACCAGTAGTGGAGTTTCTGAAGCTATTTCCACCTCTAGATTTGTTCATGGACTTTCTCGCTTTATCCAGGGTGATCTGAAAACAAACAAACCATAAACTCAAACCAGGAGAGATATCAAGAAAGTGGGAAAATCTAAGTTTGTTGATGGCCACAGAAGTTAAGTAAACACTAATTTTCTTTGTCCAGAGGCAAACCCTACTGCCAATTATTACCATTATTTTTGATTAGTTCAGCGAATCTCAAAGGGTCCATGCTGCATTAATACTGAGCTGTAGGCATTAGCAGGATGTGTGAAGAACTTGGTCCACTGACTGTGGGGCATTCCCACTGAGAATATTTGTAGAAATGCAGTAAACATAAGGAAGCTATTAAAAGCTCTGGATTCTCAATGAAGAATTTGGGGCACTTAAGTTTTTTTAAGATTTTTTTTTCCTGGGAATTAAGAGCTTTTTCCCCCAGGATGGGGACAATAAGTAGATTTAAAGAAGTGTAAAACAAAACAAAACGAAACAAAAATATCCCAAACCAAACCAAACCATGCAAGATTATTTTTCTAATCTTCTATTCAAATATAATTTTGACACTAAGGTTGGTAAGTAAATGTAGTGGGTCATATTTTCCGCTGATGCAAATATTTCAGGATACATGATGGAGGAGGGGGGTTGAGATCTGTTTCTGTTTCATGAAGGACTGTGGATCGCTGTAATAAAGAAGGGTGGCAGCTCTGCCCAGATGGTAATTGCTTCTTCATTCTGGGAAATGTGCATGGATAGATTGCATGAATAATTGAACTGGGTGGCCAAACAGTGAGAAGGAGATCAGATGAAGCTGAAATGCCTAAATTTATGTGTGTGTTACAGGAAATATTCCATTCAAATGAGGATGATCATTTAAAAAAGCAAAATAATAAAAAGGTGGCTTTGAAAAGCAACTCCTTTCTGATGGACGAAGCAAAAACATTTGGACCTTCCTCCACTTTGTCTTAACCACTGACATGGTGTCTAGCAAGGGTATCAGCACCTGACTTTTTATTTCCATTAAATAAATCTCCAATTACAATTTTTGAGCAACTGATATCTGATTTGTAAAATTTTAGGATTTAACTCACGATAAATTTACCATTTTATCACTGCAGCTACTAATAGCAGCAACACCTACACCAACACCAACACATGATTGTTTTCTCTATGGCCAACATGAGACTTTTCAGAGAGCTCAGATGAGCTCAAATGAGTGTGGAGAAATATTTACATACTCTGAAGAGCAATGAATAGTTTGATTTATTTAGATTCTGATGTCATTAAAATCATTACACCTATTTGATACTGTAGATAAGATTATGAAGAATATTGGATGCTTGCATTTATCAAGAAAACGGAGACATTTTTCTCACTAAACACTTTAAAAATTATGTTAATTTTCCTTTTGTTTAGAACTAATTGCTCTCTTTGTGCTTTTTCAAGAGAGGTCATCAAATAACCAATATGCTTCTCTTTTTAAAAATGTTTTCTTCCATGGGAAACCATATATTTTAATTAAGACCTGAAAATATTTGCATTGCAAACTATTTTCTTTCAAATTTCCTCATATCAAAATAATGTTCTTATTTGTTTCCATTTCCAAATGAACTTAATAAAGAAGTTTTCTGAGAAAAGTGAAAAGCGTAGGTGGAAATGAAATATTTGAGTACTTTCAGTTAGCCAAAACAGAAATGAAATTTCCTATGCAAAACAATTGAACTATCACTTCAGCAGTTTGAAGAATGATTCCTAGGAAAAGGAGCAATTATATAAAAAGATTAGATCCAGTTTTGCACTTTATAATAAGCAGCATAATTTAGCCAAATACATTGGGTTTCTTCTCATTCAATTTAGGATTAAATTAAGTTCTTCATTTCACCAGTACATACCTGAGTTAAATAAAAAAGTTTGGACTTCTTTGTACACTAAATTTGCTATCATGAGCTAATGCAGAGACACAGGCACCAGCCAAGACCTGAGAAATGAATTAATACTTTTCAGATGTGAATAGGCTGGTTGTTTTCTCACTTTTTAATGCCCCTATGTCCCAAATCTTAAAATATAAAAATAGGGAAACAGTTCAGTACATGTGTGCATCATGTGTTGTTTGCCACTCTGAAACAACCCTCCTACCAAAGATACTCAAAATAATTTAATATAAAAAAAATATTTTCAAAGTTGTGAAAAGTAGTATAAACACCCTTAAGATTAGAATATTGCTAGAAAATGAAGTTATAGCATTTAAATCCATTACTTATTTCCTTCTATCATTAAATCTACTTTGATGTCATAGAAATGGATGGATGGATGGATGGATGGATGAATGGATGGATGGATGGATGGATGGATGGATGGATGGATGGATGGATGGATGGATGGATGAATGGATGGATGGATGGGTGGATGAATCACTGAAAGTACAAAATATTCATTATAATAAGACTGGTATACATAGAATACAAACATCCTTATTTTATCCAAACATATGTGCACTTTAGAATTGCATTATATGGTGTGTTATAAGAAAACAATATCAGTAAATCCATTGCTGTGATTTTTCTGTTCAGTGTTTGTCATTCTCTGTAGTTATTCTCAAAGACTGTGTAATAAATCAAAATATGTGCTTTTTCAGAGTTTAATACTTTGATTTTTTAAATAAGTTAATGCAGATCTTTTGCTCTAGATAAATAAATAAAGCCTGTGTACATAGTGACCCTCACATGGGAAATAGATTAAATCTGTAAGGAATGGACCAGGGTCTTTCAGCAGCATTGAGGTTTGGTGGTTTTTCTTGCAAAGTGTAGGTCTGTCACTGAAAATGAAACCTAAACCTTGAATCTTATTTTCCAAAAGAGTTTTAAAATTGAAATTGTTCGCTGTCACTCATAAGCATTTAGGAGAGATTTTTAAATCAGTTGAAGAAAGCAAGAGCCCAGAGAACTTTAGATTCCAGTTTGTACATTGCCTGCTTGGGCATGGAAAGATTTTCATAGCAAATTCCATGGTGTGATTCCTACTCCAGCTGTGTTTTATTAAGTTGTAAAAGCAGAATTAAGGATTTTTATATATTGGGATTTTCAAAAGCTCTTAATTCCCAGGTTTCAATTAAATTGCCCAGCATATTTAAACACCAAAATATCTTTCAATATGAGCTTCAAAGCCCCTGGTCTTGGTACTCCTTGCACACAATCCCCTTAATTATAAGAGCTGAGCACTTTGCTGTAGTTAATGGTTTTTATTCCTGTGAGACAAGAAAATTCTCTCACAGCTTTGATAGCCTGAAAATGGCACATGTAATAGATTTAGAAGCTTTCCCAGAGCCACACAGAGAGGCTGGGATGAAGCCAAGAAGTGAACTCATGCTCTTCAAGTTCAATCCACAGCTCTGTCTGGTCACCCCTCTTTGCTCCTGGAAAGTGCCAGAGGGGGAGAAGATCATGGTTTAAGACTTTTGTGTCCTTTTTGTTGTTGTCTGACTCCTTCCCTAATTATTTTGCAGCTTTATATTCTAGAGCAAAACAAAGTCCAGCAGAATCTCACTGCCCTGCAACTTCATTTACTTGGAAATTGTGACTGTAATGTTTTGTTTGCTCTGATGTTTCTTCATAAGTTTTGGAATTTTGGAATTCTGCAGAGAACAGACCTGTGTCTCTGCAGTCCCTAATTGTGACACCATAATTCCACATTTAACACTTGGAGCTGCTGCCCATGAGGGTTTTTTTCACAATGCTCTAGAGGGAGAGATGAAGGCCAAGGGAACAAATCTCCTTCTGTGTCACAGACATCTTTTATGAAAAGTCCTTTCCTTAGGATTTTTCCTCCTGAGAAGCTGAGAGGCCTCAGGAACAAAATGTAAACAATGATTATCTGCTGCTGTGGAATGCAACAGGTGCATCTGTGATTGGCCCATGTTGATTGTTTCTAATTAATGGCCAATCACAGCCCAGCTGGCTCGGACAGAGAGTCCAAGCTACAAGCCTTTGTTATCATTTTTTCCTATTCTATTCTTAGCTAGCCTTCTGATGAAATCCTTTCTTCTATTCTTTTAGTATAGTTTAAATGTTATATATATAATAAAATAATACATCAGCCTTCTGAAACATGGAGTCAGATCCTCATCTCGTCCCTCATCCTGGGACCCCTGTGAACACTGTCACACTCCTGGATGAGGATTCAGGTGTTGACTTGGAATTTGCTGAAGGAAAATAAGTTCAAGTGAGACAAAATGGCGTTAAAACAATGTGAAAAATAGAAAGGAACTGAACTAAAATGTGAGTTTTTATACTTTGGGAAATCTCAGTGCCATGGATTTCCATTCTTAGCACTTCGTTTCTGTATTTTCAGAATGAGTCAAGGAGTGTGTAGGGAGATTCATCACAGTGGGGGAAGCTGCACAACTGAGTTTAAAAACACATGGAACCATTTTAGCTGTCATCTTTTGCATCACAGGAATGTACAGTAACATTCAGTACAGTAACAATGTGACAAAAAAATTTTTAATGTACTCAAGCATTTTAAAGCTCTTACACATTTTATGATTATTTTGATGCCTCCTGGGGCTTTCAGAACACACGGTATCCTGCAGTGACCTCATCACCCATCCCAAACATTAGTTCAAGAAGAAGTCATGTCTGATTTGGCAGCTCTCCACTCCCGCTGCTCCTCCTGTGGCTGAAGTCCCATTGAGGTTTGAGCCATCTCACTCCCAGGAATGTCACTGGAGGGAATTGTGAGCAAGGTGATGCAGAGCAGCAGGAATAGCTGTGGTGTCCAGGAGGGAGCCTCATCCTTGTGCATTTGAGGTAACAAATTTAGAGATTAGAGAAAAGCAGAGAAAAAGAGGCAGACAGTACTAAATGTGTGGAACTTTCTTTGATGGATTGTTTTCCACGTGCTTCAGGAAGCATCTGGGGCTGAGACTTCATTTTCAGTGACATTTTACTTGCCAAAATACAGCAGAGAAAAAATTAAAATGGGATCACAGCACATAATTCTGAATTAATGTTTCCCTCCTCTTTATCTTCTTTCAGCTTTCATGTATGACCCCCATCACAATAAAGTCTGAGAGTCTGTGCAAACCTACAGTGATGTAAATTGATACAGTTCTTTAGTGAAGCTTCATTAGTTTGTAGTGATGGAGATATGACCCCACTAACATAATTGGAGTTGCTTTGATGCCTACTACAAATTCAGCAAATGGCTTTGAAGGACATGACTGATTAGGCTGCTCTGAGCTTCTTTGAGCAAAAGTGGATATTTCTCTCTGGAACTTTGAATCTCCTATGACATTTCAAATGTAACTAGCAAAGTCATAATCAGAATCAAACCCAAAGGATCAAGAAACGAGCAAGAGTAATTACATTATCAGATCAGAGAAATAAATATCACAATCTTAAAGGGGTGACAGATGTGAAAAATGCTTTATTTTTTTAGAAGAAAAGCCAGGCAATACCTACTTCAGTGTAAACTCCATATTGTGCTCTCTGGGAGGTGAACACGTGAGACAGCATCATGCACTCTGTGTTTCTGAGCAGAAAAGGAAAACATGAATTTTTCTGATCTGAGGATGAAACAAGGGGAAGGGCTGAGGTGGAGGAAGGGAAGAGCCTCCCAGCCCTCCTTGCTGTGGAGGGAAAATGGAGTATTGAGGACAAGCAGCAACACTGAAAATCTTATTTTTCCTTTAATCCCCAGTATCAGGCATCATTCCCTGCCCCTGGAGCGGCAGAAGTGTCCAGCACAGCAGTGGCACAGGCCAAGCAGGATGGAGGCAGTGGGCATGATGGTGTTTC
>NW_005054516.1:437744-447915 GCF_000277835.1 Geospiza fortis
CTGCTGATTTATGGTCAGAGCTCCCCACCTCTGCCGCCTAAAGATGGAAAAGGCTTGGTCCATATGAAGCTTATAGATATAAATCAGATCTCTCTCACCCACCTGAAGTTTTATTAATTCCTTGAAGCTCTGAAGAAAAAATTGTCTAGATCAAATTCTGCAGGTTCTCATGACAAATCCTCCAGAATACTGTTAATATTTGAAAGCTCTCCTCAGTGTTGTGCAGTGCTCCCCAAGCATCCCTTGGCCCATGGACTTTGTGTGAAGGAAGGCCTGGAAGCTCTTCTGCAATCACTGAGAAGGGTCCAGCCCCTGTCATTTGTCACTGCTGTGATTTTATTTCTCACTGGTGTAACCCCACCATTCCCAGGACATATTCCTACGAGGTAGTTTTTCCATCACCACCCAGTTTTGGGGAAATAAGCAAGTTTAGCTGTTCAGAAGGAAGTGGTGCTGTTCCAGGTTGGCCCCAGAGAGAAAAATGTTCCTTTATCAGTTTGCTAAACACACTCAGGCACTCTATCAGGCACAGATTTGAGGCATCCTCTCAATCCTTTCTCAGAGCTGGATAAATTTGTTATCCTCCAGAGTTTATTTTTTTTTTTTTTGGCACATCAACACACATCTATTGCACTCCTAACTCTTATCTAGAGGTAGAATTTAATGACTGGGGCTGGCTGCTGTGTTTGCTGGTTTCTGGCTATTTTCTGGGACTGACATGTAGACATGCAGCTCTCTACAGGCAATTTGCATGACATAATCAAAAATCTACTCCCCAAAAATCTCTTGTCACTTTTGATTCTCAGTTCAAGATGTCAGTGAATTTGATGCTTTAGAGTAGAAGTTGAATTTCAGTATTGCTATTTTATTCTCCTAAAATCAATAATAAAAGCTACAAATCTGATCAGTTGCCATGACTTCCAGGTTTATTTTGCCAACACATTTCCAAATTCCCACTCAGGCTGTCACTTGAACTTGAGTGCTGTTTTCTTTTACATTCTCTGCTGTCACTGTGGGGTTTTTTCCCCTCAATTGTTTGCTTCCTGCTTTTTTGAGGAATTGAACAGAATGGGAAATAACACACATTGTAAAACTGAAAATGGGAGCACATGGAAAAAGTGAGAATTATTTTTCTACTTTTTGACTCTGGCAACTTCTCCCTACCTCTCCTTGAAAACCCAACAGATAAGTTCAAATATTTAGACATTACTTTTTCTCAATTTACTTCCAAATATTTCACAGCCTTTGTTTTTCACAGCTTATTTTGGGATACAAAAATGTGATTGGTCCATCCATGTGTGTAGCTCATAATGTTTAGTTTCTGTTTCCCTGGCTTGATGCACTTAGGAGTTGGTCATAAGAACCATAGAACATCTTAATTTCATGGATATTGTGCTTCAAACACATCCAGCAGACTTTAATTGCTGATGTTATGGAATAAAATGTCTGTGTTTTTAAAAATTTAAAGTGTTTAATTGCATACAATATATTACCTATTGAGTTACACTACATTTGGGATTCTGTTTCAATTAAATCCCAAAATCCTTTCTTTTTATAGCTTTTCAGGCCTCCTGGTGCCCTTTAAAAGACTTTTAAGAATCTTAATTAATTCTTAGAGTCTTTAAGTACAGCCATTAAAAAAACTGCTGTTTTCTTGTTCACAAACTAAGGAAAGTTGTTTGTAAAAAGGAGACTTAAGAACATTTAAGCAATAAGAAAATCTGAAGAGCTGTATTTCACAAAAAGGGTAAACTTGTCTTTTACAGTATTTAAGATTTCAGACTTGTCCTTTATGTCAGCAATCAGAATATTACTGATTTGCTTTTTGCTGAAGCAACTCATTTGGTAAAATAAAAAAAGTTATAACAGGAAGTGAGGTGGGAATAATCCTCCAAGTAGGAGTTGTAACTACATATGCATATTCTGATTTTAACTGTGTTACTGCTATTCCTGTGACTTTTTCTGTTGATAAATACTCTACCTGCATTTCTATATTTTCTTTTCCTGTTGCAATTAGATTTAGAGTAATAAAAATTCTTGACTTTTTATTATATTAATAATAATTATATACTAATTCTATTAATATTTTAATGGTCATTGTTAAATCTTAAATTAAATCAATACTAATTATAAATTATATTTTTATTTTTATTTATAATTTTATTGTGTTAATAAGAATTATGTAATGCCTTCATTATAGTAAAAATAAAAAAATATTTATAGCAGAGCCACAAACAGGATCAGAGGGCCGTAGCACTTCTCCTGTGCAGAGACAGTTGGGGCTGTTCAGCCTGGGGAGGAGAATCCTTCTCCCACAGCTGATCAGATGAAACAAACAGAAAATGAATTGTGCTTGGTACCACAGTAAGAACTAATAGATGACAGCTCAGTTATGTGAAATTATTGCTGTAATTACCCAGTGGGATTGATGGTAGGTAATCAAAACATATGTAAATAGAGATTTTGGTTAAACAATATCTTCAGAGCCTTTAAGTAGTACTTAAGAAATGTTATTTTTCTTTATTCAGTGTACTAATAAAAGTGGCAACAAAATATACTTTAGAGGTCTCTGGTATTTGATCTCATCCAAGAAATATTAAAAAAAAATTAAAATTGAAACAAGCACTCAAAGTTTGCTTTTAGATCAAAACTACTCAGTGTCCAAGTGAATGAGTGTGTGAAGAGTGAGAACATCTTTGGTGTTGTAGAAAATTGAAAATTGTAGAAATGCAGCCAGAAAAAGTTGCCTAATGGGTCAGAAATCTCTGCCGAATTACAGAGGTGTCCCAAACACATCTGTATAAATAGTTTTTCTCTAAGATTACCTCCCTTAAGGAAAACAAAAATTTATCCCCTATCTTTTTCATTTAAAGCATAAACTAGAAAATCTCTGTGGTGGAGACATGAATCACTGCCAGGGAAATATCAACAATACAAGTTTAAAAACAAAAATCAATGCTGTATATCCGCTTTGCATTTTTACTGCTAACACAATTGTTGACATTGTAAATTGACTCTTAACATCATAAATGGCTTCTCACACATTGTAAAGTAAATCCTGTGGACTTTTATTAGTATCATAAATGGCTTTTTAACATGGAAATAGCCTCCTTCCCGTGGCAGTGTAAATCCCATAGGCTTTATGGACAGCATAAGTCATGGAGTGCATTGCACTTTGCTGTCAGTGCTGGTTTTCACTTAAAAACTAAATAAAAGTTTGAGGAAATAAAACACAGGGATTTGCACATTTTCAGCTGTGGCCACCCTTCTTTTCCTGCTCCTGTGACCAATGTGAAATACTGAAAAGGTTTGATAGTCTTTTCTTATGTTTAACTCCGCTTTGCAAAATCAAAATGTTGAACAAGAGTTTACCAGTCTGGATATTTCAGTAAGGGCTGACAAAACTGACTAAGCAGACATAAGAAGCTGTAAAAGATGTATGGAACTGTGAAAGGATAACCATTTTATCACCCTAATTTCTTTGGCACCTTTCATTTGCAAAGGTCCCAGAGCACTGCAGAAAATGCAAACTCATGTTAGGAAGAAATACAGGGGAATATTTTTCTGAAAATTATTATATAGTCCATATTCTTAACTTTTAATTCTTAATTCTGCTGTGTTCCTTGGCTCTCCTCTGAAATGTCTGTCTCTCTCAGAGTGAACAGCAATAATTGTATATTGGCACTCAGTACAAATTCACTACCCCTTCAGATTTAAAGCATAAACAGAAACATTTGCAAATATGGATGATTTTGGGGGTCATGCCCTAAATACCTAACTTTTAAATTAACTTCCTCAGCGACATCCAGGGTGATGATTTTTCTGTGTGAGCAAACACTTTATTTAAACAATTTACAAGCCATAATTTTACAAGATATTGCTTGGGAGCTGCCTGAGGGGGGTTGTTGCTGTGTTTCTGATGTGTTATGGCTCCTGTAGCTGCACACACAAGATATTCACTGTTTATGCTGCTAACAAGGTGGTAACTCAGATATTTGGGATTACCTGAGAAGACCCAGATTGCAGAACTGAGTAGAGTTCATCAAGATGCTGAGATAAACATCACTCACTGCATGTCAGTGAGTCCATTCCACACATGTAGGATTTCCAGACAACCACCAGACAAGGAAATAAATAGTGGATGAACTCATAAAACTGTCACTGTGCTGTCAGGACAGAACACAGAGCAGTTTCCATTGGATCCCCTGAGGAAATTAATCCAAATTATTACAGCTTGAGTAATATATATCTACAAAGAAAATGCATATCTCCTTTTACTGTAATTCAGCTAAAAAATAGCTTTCATATGTCTGCACATCTGTCTATATTTTATATATAATGATTAGAGTATCAGAGTGTTCACTAACAGCACATGTGGGTTAATTTCTTCTCTTACCCTAAGAACATTTTGTGTCAGAGGGATCTGAAGTGCATTTGCTCAGCTGAGCACACTGCAGGTGAGGACAATCCTGTCCCAATCACTCCTATGGGAACAGCTTTATCCAGACACAGTTTAATGCAAAGTATAAACCCGAGAGTGTTTGACACACTGGCCATTCCATTCAGATTTCTGAGGGAGAGTTAAATGCTTGAAAACTTTTGAGGAGCTACATCAAAATTTCAAAAGTCAAATTTGAGAATGGCATTACAAGCCCTGCACCAATAACGTGATTGACCCCTCTCATCAGTGCATTCTGGAATTAATCTGTAAGAGCTCACCTGACCTCATGCTCCCTTCTGGGACATGAAAAACCTGACATTTTAACCTGCTCTGGGAGGGCAGCAGCTCTTTCTGCCTTCAAGAGCAGTGCAGCTCCTTCCAGGTTTGTTTGATCTTTGGGCTGTTCTCAAATCACCCGGCCTGTAATCCTGTTTTAAAGGAGTCAGTGACACTCTCCCTTTTTTTACCAGGAAAAAAAAGTGAATGCAAAACTTCTTCAATATAGATCAGCTTAAATGTAGCTAACAAAATCATGAATGTTTTTACCAAACCTGAGTTTTCTCAATATGTAATTACATTAACATACATGTTATATTCCTGTTCACATAATGTAATGGGACAACTAGATAGTATATTTTTTTCAATTTAGAACTAGAAAGAAATTTCTGAAGACATTCAGACAGCACCAGCTTCAGAAAGCTGCTGAAATATTTAAATATTTAAAAGTTTCTTTAAAAATTGCCTTAGAGGAGAAAAGATCATATTGTGGAGATGGTCTGACTTTGAAAGTCAGCTCATTAATCATAGTTAATGCTCCTTGTTATAGCAGATAGTTATCTGCTTCTTATAGCTTCTTATGAGCCCACACTGCCCACAGCATGAAAACATTTCTGATCTATCTAATAAAAATTTATGGTGTCATTCCTTTCTAAGGCTGGTGTCTTACATTCTTTATAGCAAGTATCTATGTAGTAAGAAAGTTTCAACAAGTACTTGAAATGTTATAGATGCTTATATTTATTTCCAACATCAGTATAATATATTTATGCATAAATGCACAGGTATGATATTACATTTGTGAGCATCAGGTTGTTCAGGATTTTGCCTAGACAAGTTCTGAGAAGCTTCAGGAATGGAGATCCATCCCCATTGCTCATCCTTCTTCTTGTGTTTAACCAGTTTTTTAAAGAAGATCCTTTCTCTCACATGAAATCAATATCCCCAAGTACACCTTGTTCTAATTAGCTGTGTTTGATTGGAACTAAAGCAGCTCAGTAGATGAAAAGGTCTGGATTCAGGTGATGTGAACATCTAAATCTCACTTCTGAAATGCTCTCAGACTTCTTGGTTGGTTTATAATGAAGTGTAATTTAATCTTTCTGCCAGGAGCTCTCATGACCCTATGGCACATTTGGAAAGCAAAGGTGAATCACAGACATTATTCACTGTAATTCACTGGAGTTTCCTTTGCAGTCCAGCTCAGACTGTCTCTTAATGAATTAATTGGCTAATTGTTGCTGCTGTTGATATTTCCTTCACCTTGAACATTGCCCCATCCCTAGGGAATACTCCTGGTGGCTTAAATTAAGGACTATGGGGGGACTCCAAAACCAGATCTCCAACCTGAAAAGGCTCTGAAGTTTCAATGCTCTAAAGCTGTAATGTGCTCAGTTTGTTGCACATTAATTAAAAAATGGTTTATATTTATTCATCATTTTCATGCTTAAGTGAGCAGAGACTTTACACCTAAAGCTCAGCGAGACTGACAAGTGCCCTGTACTTTTAAAGAAGGTCTGAATGTTGTTTCTGTCCACCATTTGTTTCTTCCTTTGGCTAATAATGACTATTTTTTAGTCATTATTAAAGACTATTTTAGTCATTATTATTAGCCTTATTTAAAATCATTGTCTAGAAAAGTGCATTAAGATCCACACACAGCTGAAGGTATCTCAGAAATGCCTTCTACCATCTTTTTTATTTTTACAGCTTAATGCACAGTCTGGAAATCATTGGTCATTTCTGCTGTACTTGCTTCAATACATGCCTTATCATGCTTAAACTTGCACTATAAATTCCTTCCTGGGTGTGTAGATCTGCACAATTTCAGCCCTGCACCATTTCAATGTTGACATGTTACCTTGTAAACCAAGGAGCTTCTCCAGGTGATGGATGTGGTTTCCTGCCTCCTACCTCTGGAAAACACCTTTGTGTTAGTCTTGATTTGTGAAAATGAGATGCGGAAGGTGACAAAAGTGCCTCCCCTGCTCTCGCTCTTGCTCACCGTGTCTGCCTGAGAGGGCTGTGAGTCATGAGAAGCATCTGGCAGTGAGAGCTGGCTCCTCATCTGGAGAAACATCATCTGGCACACGTCAAGCAGGGCACTTGAGCTCCTCACATGCCCTTTTTGGCGAAAACCAGAAACCTGAGCTGAAAGAATGATCCAGAAAAATCCAACCAAATGTCCAAGAAGCTATTAACACCTCCAGTTTCAGGTGGTGCTCCTCAGACCTCCTGAATTTCCACTTTTGCTAAACTGGGTGTCCAAGTATCTTCCTCCTTCCAAGATTGTTAATGATGGAAAATCACAAGTGTTTGCCTTGGCATCCAAAGGAAGCCTAATGTGCTATAAATATTTGCGCCACACCTTATTCACTTCCACAAAACAACCTTGAGTTAAAAAACTGCTGCTGGAGGTTCCTCTTATGAAAAGCAAGTGGCAATAATGTTGGCCCTACAGCTGGGATGCCTTGATCCTGCCCTTGTTGTGTGGTGTAAATCCAAAGCACCTTAATCTGGAATTGAGGGGTTAATCTTTATGGAAATCATGTTCCTCCTGCTGGTGCTGGGAGAAGGCAGGAGTCATCACTGCTCTGACACTGCTTAGACTCAGGAATCTGGAAAAAAACAGACAAGAATTTCTGGTGTGTCAGTGCCAGCATTCAGCTGCAGCTAAAGGGACTGCAATTCTGATTCTTAAATTCTGGCTCTTTTGCTAATAACCATTAAATATAAATTCCTTTAGAGACATGAGGGAATAGGATCTAGAATTAACATTTCAAGAAAAGCTCCTTTTTTGCTCTTGTGTTTGCACTTCAGTTCAGAGACCCTTTTAAGCCCCTTTCCCCAAGATTTTTCAGGTTTTGTAATTTCTTCTATTACAGCACCAAGAGAAAAAATCTGGAAAGTGTTCATAGTATGGTCACTAAAGGGGGCTTCTCTGATTATGGCAATGATAAGTTGAAATTTATTCAGCTGAATTGTTTAAATACATCAGGCAATTTCAGGCTCTGAGACTCCATATCTCATTAAATTACTGACTTTAGAGACCCTTCAGGTCTACATACTCCATAAAACAGTTCATACAGAGATTTTAGGCATTGCTGTGCTGTAGATTGCAATACCTAAAGACTTTTGCTGAAATGTCCTCCTGCTTTGAGGGCTGGCTCAGTAGTGATGAGCGCAGACAAAAAGAAGACTGTCACAATGGTAAAAAACATGAGCAGATTAGCGCTGGAATCTTTTCAGATATGAAGACCTCAAGGTCAGATTAACTGTATCTCAAAAGCCTCATTGGTTCCAAACCCTGCCATGCGCTGTGCTCTGAGCTTCGCTCCTCACAAGCCACCCTGACAAGATGTCTCTGAGAATAATTCTCAGAAGAGATGAAGGCAGTGCCGTGGGATGGGCACAGAAGAGCACAGCTCCCACAGGCTGTCCCTCACTCATACTCCCAAAAGAAGAATTCTCCCCGTCACATCCCTCCTTTCCCAGGCAAAGGCTGAGCCCCCACTTCTGTGCCTTGATCACAGTGAATTTCTTCCCACTGCAGCACACAGACAGTGAATTATCTCTTCTTATTAATGAACAACTGTTTTTTCCCTTTGAATAACAAAAACATAACCTTTATTTTACTATTTTACACCTTGGCCTTGAGTGTTTTCCCTTATTCTCTTTGATATTACAGTACATGGATCCCCAGGCTATCTCCAGCAAGAAGGTGAGAGTGTTCTAAAGCAGAATGGATCCTCCCCAAATTTCAGAATTACATCAGAATTCTCAAAGGAACTGCTTTTTTAAAAACTATTATAAAACTGACTGAACTCAAATTTTGGATTTGAATTTAGAGTCCAACATCTTCATATTTTGGGTCTGAACTTTGCAACCAGTACTTATCTTTCTAGATGAAGCTAAAATTCCAACAAAAGTCATTGATTTGTGGAGTACTCACCATCTGGAACTTAACCCAAAATTTTCCATAGTGATCACCTCCCCACAACCCAATACAGACTTTCTGGTTAGTTCCATATTTATTACACAGTGATGCTATTGCTGGAGAGCAACTGAATTTTGCAGGGGAATGTAGGAAAAATATGTATTGGAATTCAAAGATCAAAACTTCACCAGCAGTTTATATTTCTGTGCAAGGTGATGAATTGCAGTGTTTTGATTTAGTGAAGGTTTTGTAAAAAAAGTAAGTCCTGAGATTTCTCCATCTTACTAGAGTATAAATGAAAATAACTCCTTTGATCTACTCTAATGTAAGCTGTAATCTAATCCTCCCTTTTCTCTAGGAGTTTATTAGCTGACAGTGAGTGGCTTTCTGCAGCATTTAATGCAACATTGCATTATCTGTCATCACTTTTCCTCCCCGAAACCTGCACATCCTGCAGCCTAAATGCAGCTTTAGGGGTGTAGAGAGCTGAAGAGAACAAGATCTCCTCCGTGTGAGCTCTGCACTGCAGCAGCCTCAGAGCTCAGCATCCCCCTCTGCCGAGTGCAAGGATGGCTTTGCTTAGCTTAAAGAAGAAATTGCTGCCTTTGATAACTGTTCTAAGATGTATTTTCACTTTCTCCTTAATTTTTTTTACAACCCTGATCTCTGTTTGTTACCACAACAGGTGCTACAGATGTGTTTTCTACAAGTCCAAGTGTGAGATTATGTGAGTTAAAATTCACATAAGGTAGATCCCAATCACAAACCTTAAGAAAAGCACACTCTGCAGAGATACAGAACCAGTTAAAGCATTAGTTAAGCCTTTTTTTGTTTTATTTGTTTTGTTTGTTTGTTTGTTTTTAATTAGTTGTTTGGAAAAAATGAGCATTAGAAGACATTTAAAAAAAAAGCATTAGAAGAAACTTCAAAAAAGTTTAGGTCCTTTATTTTTTTTAACTCTACAATTAGAGTGGAGTTATTTTTTTTACTCTACAATTAAAGTTATTTTTTTAACTCTACAATTAAAATGATGGATGAGAATACAAGAAGCAGTACAAAACAATTAATGGTTCCACTGTCATGGTAGTAGAGAGTAGGATGTTGGCATTTGTTTGGGTTTGATTTTTTTTTTTCCTAATCTAATGAGAATGTTAAATTACAACATATTTATGAAAACAAACAAACAAAAACTTCCCTAAATTTTTAACCGAAAAAAAAATTAAGAATGCAAAGAAAATACCCCAAAGAAACCAAAATTGGTCTCTTGCTTATCACTCAACTTCTAGGAACAGGCACAAAACAAGGTGTCCATTCAACTAAGAGATGGAATTAAATGTTTTTGTGATTTTCTGATTTTATGATTCTAACTTCAAATCCTAGAAACAAACTTTAGGAAGATCACAAAGGTATCTAAGTAAAAATTTGGGTTATTACATGTTTTCAGAAGTATATTTCACTTGTGGTTTCTAGGAAACATTTTTTTACCCTGAGTTAGGAATTCAGCAATGCACATAATG
>NW_005054516.1:447925-479026 GCF_000277835.1 Geospiza fortis
TGAGTCCCTAATCCACAATTATTAAGAGAAGTGACAACAAAAATATAAAAAAGAAATCAAGCAGCTTCCTCCTGATTGGTTTTTTCCCCTTTTTAAAGAGAGTTTAAAAGTATTTTTCAGAGATGGCTCAATGTATGCCCAGATTCATCATCTCCAGATTAATGAAGTGGGCCCCATTGAAAATGGGAGTAATTTTTTTTAATCTTTTCCTCTTTTAAAACCATTAAATGTTTCATCAGCAAACTTATGGCTGTTTGTGTGTGTCATCTCCTTTTTGGCTGATGCTCCTCTTTAGGATGTTATGGCTTGGCCCAAACTGCCCTGACTGTATTGTGTGCTTTCTTTTGAACCCTGTGAGACTTATTTTTCTTTTTGGCTCCGTAGATGCCAGTCCAAATCGCATTGACTGATTGTCTGTGACCATCCAGGCTGACAAACTGTGACTTAAATGGGACAGTGTCAATTTTTCTCAGACAGGGAAAGGTCATTTCAAATTCAGAAGCCTGGACCAAAATGATCCATTGAATCTGAGTTATTGGCTTGAAGGTTAACATTTCAGTGATGTACAAGGTCATTAATATGATTAATATTTGCTTTGTGACTGCCCAGTAAGGACTGCAGAAACAATGAGATGGAGACTTGGTGGTTGTTTTCCAAGCCAAAGCAAAAAATGAAAGCTTTGAAAATAATTGTGGAATGGGCCTGTCCTGGTGTCAGTGTGTCCAGTTTGAGGAAGATATTAACTGCAGGGATGGGGCTCTGTCCCTGGCAGCCTTCATCATCACAGTCCCTTTGGATTTCACTGGGGAAGTTTTGCCTGTATAACCTTAAAAAAAAAAACAAAACCAAACCCAGACTTCTGCAATTATTTTCTTTAGGATGAGAATCTTTACTTCAAACTAAATCATGCGTGGGAGGTGTAAAAAACAAATTTACATGCCCAGGTGGAGAATTTCTCAGAGCTGGACACTGCTGTTATCACCATTCACACTGCACGTGTATCAATTCTCTCCTGGTTTGTCTTTCACAAAGTGCAAGCAAATCCTGTTGGCAGTTTTGAGGATTCTTCACCCCAGTGACGCCTCTCATGAAACATCAGTGTCCAGAATGCAGTTTGGCTGCTTATGGGCCAGGCAGCCTCCCCCACTATTCCAGAATTTTCTCTCTTAAGAAAACATCCAACTTGTCATCTTTCCACCCCAGGACACAGCGTAAATTCTCAATTTCACAGTATAATAATACATTTCTGATAGGCTGAAGTAGAACCTTTGCAGTCCCTTACTTATGACAGAAAAAAGGTATAAAGACATATTTTTTGTAGAATTATTATTATTAGGAGAAGAGAGTATTACATATGTCTGGCTTCAAGAAATCACACTGGAATCTGAAATAAGTGTCATGGTTTTATGGTACAAATACAGAAAATAAGCTTCCAAAAATTGTTCTTGTTTGGTTTTGTTTATGTTGTGTATTATAATGATTAAAAGACAAATGAAATAGGAATGACAGACTAATCTGAGAGATTTAAACCTGTAAGTCCCTGTGATCTAATGATGTTGACTTTCTATCAGCATCAGGGTTTCTCAAACCTTCATCCACTCCACAACTGCTACAGGTCATGTTGTGTCCCCCTGTGAGTGTGTTTGTCTGGGCACTGACACAAATGTAATTTTCCTCCCAAGCAGGAAGATCCTCCATTATAAAACCAGTCCAGTACAATATTTTAACTCATTTTAAAGTTAATACCGTAGTGTGGTTACTAGTCAATTGAATTTATAGAGGTAAAGGATACACAGCAATATATTTTGGAATGGAATTAATGGAATTAATTCAATTTTTGGAATTAATTCAATTAATGGAATTAATTCAATTTTTAAAGTGAATATCCTATTTCATTTTACTTGTTCTCACACATGTATTATTATTAATTTTGGATTAAGAGCTTGGAATCCAAGCTTGAACTTCCATTTCTAAGTTTTTGTATTTCCATGGACTGAAGGCAAGACCCACACCTTTGATCTAGCACAAGTCCATTTCATATTCCTGGATAATGCAGCTCTTCACTGCTGCTTGTGCCCAGTTTTTTCACTCAAAACATATTTTTATATATTTGAATTTTGCAGTAAGATTTGTCTGCATGGTGGGTTTAGAGTCCAATGAACTCTTTCTTCTAGAAGGGCAGGAATGTTTTTCTGCTCTCTGCCATCAACTGCATGACTCACCAGAAAGACATTAAGAGTATTTGATTAGGAATTATTATTTGAAAACTAAATTAGATAAAAAAGAAAAGAAAAAATATAAAGAAAGGTTTAAAATGGAGAAAGTATTTGTTGATCTTTCACCTTGAGACCTTTACTTTTTCTTGTGGAAAGTTTCTCTGTTGCATTTTCCCTTCAGTCCTGCATAAGATGGTAACTACTTATTTGTCATCCTTTAATCTATAATTTTCAAGGATTTTTTTTGTAGATTCACAGGCACAAAGTGCATTTCAAGCAAAAAAAAAAAAGGGTATTGATCAATAGAAGTAGTTAATTCCTGAATATTTTTCAAGTAATTAGGGAATCCATAAGGTTTTAATTCTGAAAAACAAATCTGAAAAGGATGAAAAAGAAGCAAGTATACCAACAATAAAGAAATTGAGCTGCATTCATACAGAAAGATGTTTTAATCCCTTAGTGATTTGCTAATACTTAATGGTGGCCAAATATGAGTTAATTAATCAGATGTATCAAATTATTGAGCTAATCAAATTAACAGAGCAGGAAATTACTTAAAACCACAACCTTCAACTTGAGGACATTGTGTGGAGCAGTACACTTAAACTATTTGCTTCAGGAAATGACTTAAAACCACAACATTCAACTTGAGGATATTGTGTGGAGCAGTACACTTAAACTATTTCTGTGAATTCTGCTCTGAGATCATAAACAGATCCACAGGACATTCTCCTGACAGTTGAAATGTCATTCAGAACTATAAATGTAAAATAAAGAATATCTATCTTGAATGCAGCTTCTAAATCTGTGGGTCAGTCAGCTTGATGTTCTGACCTAAAAATAAATAAGGAGATCAGTTTTATTTATCAAAGAATAAGATGTTGGACTTACCACAGTACAAGTCTGTCTAAATTCATACCTGTTACTTCTTGAACGAGGAAATCTTGAATTAGTGACTTCTATGTGATCGTCCTTAAATGTTAATCAATTTTTAGAAGTAACTGGTGAAAGTTGTTTTACTGTTAGTTAATTAATTAGTTATTGCCAGAGTCTCTATTATTCAGTGCAGAACTGTAACTGGATTTCATTGCTAAAGGCTGGTAAATTAATTTTTAATGGACTGTATTTCAAAATTTAATAATGAGACAATACTATTTAATTATCTAAGCCAAACATTGAAACAATTTCAGGGCAGTACATGATGGCACTTATGAAAAGTTAGCCATTTATCCTACTAGAAACTTTATATATCCTTCTTTATGCTGTAAATATCAAGCAGTGCCTCTGAAGGTCTGTCTTGTCTTTTTGTTACTTAAATTTTCACATTGTGTCTCTCCACTTGAAGAGTTTTGTCTGTACTACAAAGGGGGAAATACTGCAAATAAGCAACTGACAGTAAAAATGTCTTAGCTGGTTTTGTAAGGCAATAAAAAAAGATGTGAAAAGTGCATCTTCTTGCCAAGTACAGAGTAGTGCAGTAAAAGAGAAGATGTGAAAAGGTGATAGACAGAACATGACTTGATGATAAGCTGCAGAGAAAATATGGGGAAAAAAATTCAGACTTCATATCAAAGTAAAGATTTCTGAAAGGCTTCTGTGAGTAAAAAATGCTATAAAGCCTAGCAAAGAGTATTTGAGAATTTCTACCCTCACTGCCAGCTGGTGCCCAGCATTAGAGGGGTGCCCCTCCCTAAGAGCCTAAATGAGAGATGCAGGACTCCAGGTACTTCTACCTATAGCCTATCATAACTACTATAATTACCATGTTCATGTTGCTATTCTCCAATCACTAAAAGTCAGTACATTACAGTTTAAGCTGAAGTTGTTCTTCAGTTTTCTTGCAGTGGAAAATTCTGAGACCTTTTTTCTACTTGCAACTTTGCTGACTTGTCTGCCTGTGCTATCTTTGTGCTTGGTAAAAGCATCTTCTTGTTTGGGGTGGGTTTATCCTTTGCTCTAAGTCATAAAACCCCTTCTAACTAACACACCCTTTGCCTCCTTGGTTATCCAGTTAGACTGGCTCAGCAATTCTTTTCTTCTATATCAAAACTTGCTTCCATCTCTATTCCTTCATCAGACTCTACATTTAAAAATCTTTCTGCTAAGCATACTTATCTGTGAGACCTTCTTGTCAAACTTTCATCCCTCCTAACACCTGCACACTCAGTGCTTCTTTCCACATGGGCAGTGCTGAAAAGTGTGACCTGGCTTGGGTGGCACTGCAGGGTGGTGGGACTGGTGCTGACCTCGGACCCAGGGCTGTGGTGAATTTTTTAAGGTTTTACTGAATTCTAAATATCCCAAAAAATAATGATGAGATTATTTCTACTGCGTACAGAAAAGGAAAGGTGTCCCTGACTGCGGCAGGCAGGTTGGATTCTGATTTTTAAGGCACCTTCCAGTCCAAACCATTCTGTGATTCTGTGATTTTGTGACTCAGTGGAAAATGTTGCCAGGGCTCTCTGCTCTCACAGCGCCCTCAGCCCATCTGTCCAAAATTTGGTTTCAGTTTTTGTTTCATTCCCCTCTAGAAGTAAGGACATGAGATTCCTCCTTTCACTTCCTCCCTCTGCCTGATTTCTTTCCTTTTATTTCATTTTTCTTTTACTTAAAATGGCACAGAAGTGCCTTTCCCTTCACCCTTGCGACCCTGAGGTTTCTGGCTGGTTTTGCCATGATGTTTTTCAGCATTTTTTAAAATATCTTTTAAGTTTTGGGGCCTCTTATCAAGGTATTTTTTTTACATCAAGGATCTCCAGAAACTGGTAGGCAAACAACACTGTGTTTAAATGAGACTTAAATGCTGCCTGGGCTTATAAAGAAGGCTACATTAGTAAAAATAAGTGCAAGGGCAGGGACCTAAGAAATATCCCTTCTTTCTTTCTTGCTGTGGTTTTACCTTATGCAATGGTTTTATCCATCAGGATGCCGTCAAACAATTCCTGACTAAAATTCCTTGAATGCAGATACTGTTTTGGGAACTGTATGGATGAAGTATCTGTTGTGTTATTTTGCTGCAGAGACACCAGCATTTCCATTAGTTATTTGTACATTTGTGTATTGAAGATAAAACCATGAAGAAAATTACTTCTTGTAGTATTTGCATTGATTATAAAGAAATAAAAGATTACAAACTTTAGTAGAACAGTTAAATGACCCATTTATTCAATCTAATGAATTTGCATTGATGTGGTTTAATATAATGTCACAAGTACATTTCAAGCAATATAAATTGATTTTATTGCAGTTGAAATCAATCCTTGAAGACTCTAACTTTTGGCAGAATGTAAAAATAACTGCAGACACTAAAATTAGGGGTGTGTGTCTCTGTATGTCTGTGTTTGTGTCTCCAAATGCTAAAGGCTAAAATTGTGGACTTCAGTTTGAACTGGTTTCCTTGGTAACTTGCTCATAAAGTTCCATTCTTCCTCCTGTTTCTTTAATATTTTAATTAAATAAGCCTTAAAATGTATTAGTTTCTCTAGGTTCCTATATTCCTGATGTTTTTGATACTGTGTGAGAACAGTTTTTCCCTTAGCTCTTTTCATAATTTTGATTACAAACTAACAACATTTGACTTGTAACTTCACAGAAAAAAATGCTTTGCTATTACTGCAAATAATATGAATATTTGCTATTCTTTATTTAGTACCATCACTCTTAACACTGTCACATAAATACATCCATCTTACATTAGAAGAGTTTTAAGTTAAAAGTTCTTCACCCACTATTTTCAGCAGCAGCACAATTGCTATCCACTCAAACTGGTGGTTGACATCAGTAGCAGATTTGTAGTGACAAAACCAGGAACTAAAGTAATTTTTGTAACTTTGATCATTTTATTTGATTCTGCATGCAGCTTTTGTATAATGACACATTTAATAATGGTATGCTATTGTTATATCTGCAATAGCTATATAAGCTGTATTTCAATTTTTTTCACTCCCAGGGAAGAAAATATATAAATTTTCTTATTAAATAGCTTTAATATTATGAAAAAAAGTGATGTAGGTAAACCATCTTATTTCCCCCTCTTTTAACAATTGCTACGACATGGTAATTACAGAAACACTATTTGAATGGAGGCAAGCAGAAAAGGAACAATTTCAAATTTAACAAAATCAATTTTACTGGCTTTCAACCAGTCTGAAAATGCTTTTTTTATTCAAAATTATCTCTTTTATATTTTAGTGAGGACAGTATTTTATTTTTACTATAGAATGTAGTATTTTATTATCAATAGAAACTACTGTTAAGAAGTTGATTTAATTTACTGCTTATGTAAAGCAGCAGACTTCCACCAAAGGCAAATTCCCTTACCAAGACTGAGAACTGAGAAGACAAAATTTCTCACAAAGTGATATTGTTCTTTTTGAACCCTGGTTACTGAGAATTTTAGACTTTCTGTGCTGACAGGCACTGACCCCCAAGAGAACACTGCATTTGCCCTGAAGCCATGGAAAAGGCTTCCAAAATGGAATGACAGAGCTGGGATTGTGGGTGTGGAGTTTGAATAGAAGTGTGCAATATCACATAGGTGGAAAACTTAGAGTTTAAGGTTTTAGAATATAGTAATACAAGTGAATCAAGATGGAGGTCTTAGGGCAGAGGCTGGTCCTTCTTCTCCACCTTCTTCTCCATAGGTTTGGGTGGTTTTGTGTATTTGGATAAAAAGGTTCACATTGTGGGCCATGGGTGGTTGGTTATTGGGTTAAAAGGAAAAATTTCTTAATTGGACAGTTTATTCTTAAAAGGCCTCGTAGAGAGATAGATGGGGCTCCATTTTTAGTTTGTTAGTGAAGTGCTGTAGAACTCATGGCTTGTGAGACTGTAACGTAGATAAGAATTAACAAACATCTGAGTCTGAACAAGAAATACCATCTCAAGAATTTAATCCCAACCCTGGCAAAAAGAAGACAAAACTTGACATTGCCCCTTTACAAAAACCCAGCCTCTGCCTCTTAAAGACCCATTGGGAATGCCATTAATCTCTTCCACAGAAGACTTCCATCATCATCACTGTCATTATCCTGGACAAGTCTGCATGAAAAACAATGAATCAACTTAAATTCTTTAATGGCATAGAAGCGAAAGGAACCTGCCACCTATAAAGGGAAACTTTGAACATGAAAGAAATTGGTGCTCATTATCTTCCACCTCTCAAGTTCATTACAGGATTCAGGGTTTTCTTGGGGTGTTTCAAGGTCCTCTCAAAGCAAGAGATTTTCCCCCTCTGGGGTTTAAATTTATTGTGGAGGAAGATGGGGAAATTGGAAGCAAGATTTGGGATGTTGCTGTTTTAGCTGGAAGTTCTGCATGCCTGTGCTCTGCTGCACCCTGCTTCATATGACTCCTCAGCTTCTTTCCCTTCTTCTTCCAAAAGGTTCCTCCAGGTGTTCCAGCACACCCCCACATACAGTGACTCTGTTATCAGACATGTGAAAGATGGTTTGGAAAACATCTGCATTGAAAACACACAAATAATTTTGATTTTAGGGTTTGTACCTGCCTAGGGAGGCAGCACAGAAGTTGGTGTGCTGGAAACTGGAAGGTGCAGAAATTCCTGACACAGTGAGGAGCAGCTGAGGACAGAATAAAGCTGCAGCTTCCTGCATCCAGACTCTGCTCTCTGCATCCAGAGTGAGACATGACTGCAGTGTGAACCTTTAATCTCATGAACATTGCTGCTATCTTTTCCATGAGCGAAGCAGTTGTGTATAAATGGATATTTTTAAGAAGACGATGGGAGTAGATAATAGTTTTCTGCAAGCTGAAAAAGTACTTATCTAACTTCCCACAGCCACACAGAAATAAAATTCTTAAATCTCCCTCCAATGCCACCATGAATAGATCAAAATAGGGAAAAGTAATGAAAATACAGGGAGCAATCAGCCACTATTGTGAGGATGAATTTTATAATCCTTCAGAAATCTTATATGCAACATAATTTTAGACAGAATAGCATTTCTCATTCTTTTTCTGGCCAGGAAATAATCTTCCAAAGTGTCTGACCAAGAGCACTGGCTGACAGTAGGAAGGGAAATGGATTCAAAATGAATTTAGTTGATATGTTTGTGTTGTTCCTCTGGAAGAAATTCAGTGTTAATGACGTTATTCATTCTGAGAAATTGAATAAATGTATCAGGACAACAGTGAAATTGAAATGTGCAGTGCTAATGCAGTCATCACCCTTAAGTCCTTTCCAGTTTCTTATGGCCTCAAAGCTCCCGAAATTATTGTATGTGCTGCACCAGCAAATTGTTGGCCTGCGCATCTGCTGTGAATATTTTATATATCCTAGGAAGGATTCTGGCCCTTGACATCCAGGTAACATCAGTTCAGCATTTACCACACTTGCTAAACATTCTCCCGGTTGAGCATTAATGGCCATTAAAAGGCAAAAAAAACCCCTCAACCCTATATCGGTCATTTTTCACTATTTGAGTTTATAAAGAGAAAATGAAAGCAGAATTAGTATTTCTGAACAAAAGGAAAACTGATGGAAAAGCGGCAGGCAAAAATGTCAAGGCAGTGAGGGTTGCAGTCAATGGTGTCTCTCATAGATCTTGTGTATGTTTTTTTCACAGATGACTTTCCCAAGGCTGCATGTAAAAATACATTTGAAGAGGACTTATCCTTAATCCTCCCCCAAATCCCCTTTCTGCCATCCATCCAAGAGACACACTTAAATAGGGATATAGGAATCCAAGGTTCATGTTGATGTCTAAAGAAAAAATATTCAGTAAATATTTTCATTTACTACAATTATATTGCTGATGCTGAATCCCAGGCCAGAGAGTCATGGTTAATCAAAGAGGGGTCTTTGGTACAGTGATATGTAATGAAATATGGTTAAAAAAGTTTAAAAGTCTGGGAACATTTTTATTTGTAAAACATCCTAACGTGATAAAGTTGTTTTGGTTTTCATTTCTGTTTTTTGGTTTGGTTTGGTTTGGTTTGGTTTGGTTTGGTTTGGTTTGGTTTCGTTTCGTTTCGTTTCGTTTCGTTTTTTTGGGTTTTTTTTTCTTTTGTTTTAAACCATATTAATTCTGGGAACAAAAAAACCCAAGGAGATCAAATTAAACCAAACCAACAAAACATAACAAACAAAGTCTCTCCCAAATTATGGAACACTCCAAGACTATTTTTGAGCCTTGAGGACTAAATTTACAAGGTATCATAACAATATATATTATATCAATATATATGCGGTTGTATCAATATTATCAAGATTGATTATTTTTTTATTTTTAGGATGATTTTTTTTCCTATTTCCTTCAGTATTTCATAAAATACAGCATTTACTAAAATTTTGTAAAATTCTAGCATCTGGGATATGTAAGTTTTGCAGGTAAGTCTGCTGTTGAAAGATGAAAGATGAGTTGAAAAGCCTTGCAGCTTTAGAACCTTTGTGTGATTAGGTGAAATCTCCATCAGCAACACCATGGTTACATCCTTATAAACAATTTCAGGTATTTTAGTGGCTTTATAATATCTCTAGGAAATAATTTTCTGACTAGCAGCTTCCCCTTCAAAATGAGAGAGCTGAGGCACAATGAAGCAGGTTAAGAGGTTGCCCAGGAAGGTTGTGGGATTAAAACACTTTGAGATTTTCAAGATCAGAATGGATAAAGCTTTAAAGCTTTGTTAAAAAACCTGATCTGGATTCATGACCTAGTTCTAAGCCAGGGCAGCAGGTCAGAGACCTCCTTCCTACTCTGTGACTTTAGCTTCAAGTCTCATTCCCACGTCTTGACTATCCTTGGATTATCCAAACTGGAGCTAAACACTTATGTTTAGATGACTAAATAATCGGATAATATCCATTCTCTTGAACAGAACAAACCCACAGTTAAAGCTGTAAATGAAAAGGCTCTTTAGCAGATGATGTTTATAAAAAGGGAAACCTTCAAGTCTAAGTCATTTTTTCAGGCATGGCTCGAAAAAAAAAAATAGACCTGATAGACTGAGAGGTTCTTTATGACATCTGAGCTTGGGTAAGAGAGATAATCATTCTTAACAAGATATTATTTGAGAGGAGCATGTATTTTTATCAGTTACCACCCTAAAACCAGATGTGTAGAAAAATTCCACAACCCCTGTCCCAAGACACACACTTCCTCTTTTTTCAGGGCTCCTCCCCGAATGAAGGATTGCAAGCCAATATTGCCTAGCTTTGCAAGGGCTGACAGCCTCCCTTGATGTCAACAGAGAATATTGAAGGGCTACTGCTGCAGTTCATTATGCAAATTGCTGTAGTCCCAAGGAAACCAACTCTTTTATGCAATTAAATTGTTTACAAGCCTATTTATATCTTAATAATGGCTTAGCCTGGGTGCTTTTTGTTTCCGCTGGCACTAAGAATTTAAGCAGGATCTTTCTATTATCCACACATATTTGTGAGCTGGTGCTGTGGAAGGGATTGACCGACTCATTTCTATGCAAGGATTCTTTCCTGTATTCAAATGAGCTTTCAATCCGTGAAGCACATTTCCAGGGTTTAAGAAAAATTAAAACATTAAGTAACTGCCTCATGCAATTTGGCCAGCAATATACAAACACCAAACTGCAGAAATTGTGATGTTTCCTGAAATGCTGTAGATATTTTTCCTATGAATAAAAAAAGTAAAAATTAATAAGCATATTCTGCAAAGATTTGTTAGGCCTATGAAAATTTTATAAGCAAATGAATGCATTGTTTAGCTAATAACAAAGACTTGCTAAAAAAAGTAAAACGTTCAAAGTAACTGTGTTTAAATAGAGAAAAGGACTTCATTAGCTAATTCAACATTCTTCTGTTTTATTGGATATTAGAGTTGGGTTTTATATAAAAATAATTGGTTGAAAATAAGAGGAAAAGTCCATTCTTTTCATGTTTCCTTTTTTTCAGAAATACATTCTGCACATTTTTAAAAAGACAAACTGGGTCTGCAAGCTTGGTTTCAATAAAACGTAAAAAAACCCCAAAAACCAAAAAACAAATCAAAGTCAACAAGAATACACAAAGTAAAAGAATGGATGGACTCACACAACAGAAGCATGCTGATCCCACCCCCTCATCTTTCCCCCACTTTTCACAATTTAAGGCAAATATAAGTTGTTATATTATGAAAGGTGCCTGGGTCTCAAAGAAGATTTTTAACAAGATGTTTCTTCCTTCACCTGTTTTTTCATCCTGTGAATTTCTCAATCCGTTTGCTACCCTGTCCTACCTTTAACAGAGATAAAGCTCTCATCACTTAAATCAAATAATTACTTTGACCTGGACTGAATTCATATGAAAGGTGTGGGGTTTAAACCAGAAGTGTCATAACGTTACATGTATTTTTTTGGTCTAAAGTTTTTAACAAGAGGCTTTGTGGAAAAGTGAAGTGATACCACTATTAATTTTCTTTAAAAAGAAAAGCCAGTTATCTACTTCTTTTTAGATGATGCAAATGTTAAAGGACAGGAAATTTTAGGCTGTTAGGCCTGACCTTGTACAGATGCCAGGGCATTCCTAGTCAGCACATGCAATATTTTCATGGATGTAGCTTGGATTGATACAGGCAATGTAGTACCCAGAAAGCCAAACCTTCCAGTGGGACCATGCCAAATCTGCTTTCTTCCTCAAGACAAGAAAAAATTCAATACATCTAGTGATTGAACATGGCTGCAGACCAACTTTTCTTGATTGTTCTTTTATGCAGAATTCCAAAGTGCATTAGACATATTTTTTTTTTTTTGCAACTGATCTGCAACTAAAAACTGAACAATTCTTCTAGCATTAAATGAAAATTTAATATAGTAATTTCTCTATTATTCTGATCAATTAAAAGATTAAAAACATTGATTTATGGATTTAATCTTTATGACTTTTTTCTGATTACTTCATTAATGAAGCCTTAATGAGCTGAGTGAAAGTGCAGCTTATGAGTTAAGTATATTGCTTTGTGTAGCACAGCTTGATCTTTTCCTAAATTCTTAAAAATTAAGCAGAAATGCCTGATTCCACCTAAATTGTAAAACTCTCAAAGCCACCACGTTGTTTGCACAGGATATGTGTGCATTGTCATTAGACAGATTTAGATCAGATATTAGGAAGAAATTCTTTATAAGGCGTTGTCATCTTTTGTGGATTCTTTGTAGGAACGGGAAAATGTGTTCAACATGAATGGTAGCAGAAGTGCCAGATGGAGTCATAAAGAAAGAATGAACTCATGAACCTCATTTCTCAAGGAAATTAGGTAAAAAGTCCCTGCCAGAGTAATTTTTTTTCTGCTGTAAATTCTACAAATGGTGTTAATAATGTTAGAAAGACATTTGTATCTGCTAATGCTTAACATTGTAAACATTTAGTGCTGGATGTTGAGCATGGAGGAACACACCTATTTCTTTCTTATCTATTCTTGCAACTTGCTCTGTTCTCTTTTCTTTCATTCTTCTTAAAAAATGCCGAAACTTTTGATCAGAGGCTATTGGTGAAGCTGAATTTTTGAAAAGCTGGAGGAAAATATTAATAATAAAAATAACTAATAGTGGAACTCCTCAGTGATGGAATTTGACAGAGCTTTTCTATTTAAAGAAATAATTGAGTTCTAATAAATTGGTTTCTTCTGGCAAATTATCAAGTTCTAACAATATTTAAGAAATGCCACATTTGTTTGCTTGTAGATTACCCATACTGAGATCCTTGAAGTCTTGTGAAATGAAGGTTATAAGTCAATTCTGACAGCTTATGGCAAATCTCAATCACTGAATGTCATAATAAAATTTCAAGTATTTGGAAAGCCAAATCACAGTGTGTAAGCAATGAGTCTAAATTCATTTTTTGTTAAAATACTGCTTTATTTGTTTTTTTGAGTTGGGTCAAAATCCCAACGTATCTTACTGTTTTATACTTCATAGAATCACAGAATTGTTCAGGTTTAAAGACTTCAAAGACCCTCTTATTGATGGTCCCATGGGCAGGGACACCTTCCACTGTCCCAGGTTTCTCCAAGCCCTGTCCAGCCTGGCCTTGGACATTTCCAGGGATCCAGGGGCAGCCACAGCTGCTCTGGGCACCCTGTGCCAGGGCCTCCCCACCCTCACATGGAAGAATTTCTTCCTAACATCAAATCTAGATCTCGCCTCCTTCAGTTTGTATCCATTCCCCCTTCTCCTATCACTGCCTGCCCTTATACCAAGTGCCTCTCCAGCCTCCCTGCAGGCCCCACTCATTTCCTTCTGAACTGCATTTCTCCCACTTTTTCCATGTGGAATATGAATACATGATGAAATTCCATTCTGTCTGATGCATTTGACATTTCCACAAATACTTCTGTTCAAACATGGTCATGAGCAAGGTCCCTTCCAACCCAAATTGTTCTGTGATTGTATGATTGGGTCCTGCTCTTAATCTCAACCCAATATAATACAGATTGCCAGGGTAGTAGCAGAAAGAGCTGTGGAAATAAATCCTTTGTTTCCAATTATCTGAGAATAAATCTACCTGATGACTTTCTCCTCAGAGGTGTTGAGAAATGTCCTTATTTTCCTCTCTTGCGAACAGCTCCATGGCTCTGCACAGTTGTGTATCTTCAGCAGAGTCTTTGGGAGCTGTTCCTCCTGCAAAGGGAAGGGATTTTGTGGGAATAGCTAAATCTATCCTGCAGACCTGCACCTGGACACTCATGATGACTTGGACTGTCAAATAAATGGTTTTTGTGATTTACAGTTTAAAACTCCTTTCAGCAATGTAATTTATTTAGTCAAAACCTTTAATCCATCCCAGTGACAAAACTCCCTCTTTGCTGTATTTTTAGGAGCTATTTTCACCACTCACCACACCTCTGATGGGGGTTTAGAAGGAAGACTGACCAAGTTTTACTGGAGACATGATGAGTGTGTGCAAACACTATTTGTGTGAATCAGTAACAAATTATCTGCTATTTTTGCTCCAAGAGAACCACAGCTGATGTTTTAAGGAATTCTTACTTGCTGAAGCTTTCAGCATTTTTCAAGGTTTTGATTTTTTTTTTTTTACTCCTCAGCCGAATGAAAACAATCCTTCAAGCAATATTCACTATTTTGAAATGTTTCAGTTTCAACAAAGCAATGTATTTTAAATACCTCTAAATACCTTGAAGATATTATTTCCCTTTTCAGATAAGTATGCCTGTTTATTATTTTTCATAATAATGTAAGGCAACAAAACCAATTGCCCTCAAAGTTAATAGGAATTTGTTGCCTAGAAACTATATACTCCTTTAAAACTAATTAGTTGCCTAGAAACCACACAAATCCCTAAAACTTCTGTAGTTTCAACAATGCCTAAGTAACATGCACTGTTTCATGCAAGAAAAAAGTAAGGTTTGAAAATGTGACTTCTATGGCAGAAGTGTGGGAATGTGTTATCAAGGTGTAAGCAAGCACTGGAACACTTAGAAAGCCTTAGGGTTGGGATCTGGAGTGTGATTTTACACATACTGCCTTGAAGTGGGGATATTTGTAATGTCTTGGAGTGCAGGAGAGCACTCTGTGCTGGAATAGCTCTACCACTAAAGCTGGACTTTACAGGCTGATGCCAAATAATCCATTTTTTTGTTTTGCTGTATTGCCTTACATGAAGTTGGGAAAAGCAGATCTAGGTGGTGGCCAATTGTTGGGACAGGTATTCAGGGAACCCCAGGGAAGACCAAAAGTCCCAAGAGTCAATGCTGACATTTAACAGTACAAAAAAAAAAGTTTTCTGGAGCAGCAGTAAACTAAATATTCTAAATATTGTACTGTGCCCAGCTTACACACATGTTCTACTGCACTCTTAGGGAATAGCTAATCCCAAAAAGAATAAGAGAGCATAAAGCAAGCCTCATATAGAACTGCTGCCACACTATTAAGTCTGTGAATTCAGTGCAACAGACTGTTTTTAGAAAAAATAATTAATTTCTCCTTTTATTTTTTTTGAAGAAATACACACACATCTGGCTAAACCCTGCTTTTTCAGTTACATGAGATAGGGCCATGTTGACCAGCCTGTTCATCCTTGTGCTTCAGTGCTCAGAAGTTATGACTTTATTAGAGAAAAGGTATTTTCCCTTGTTTAACATGAGATAACAATTAGGAAGGGATATTTACCCTCCTTAAAAATATTCATCAGAACTGTCAGATATCAAATGAATGTTTCCCTGCAATTCACTGCAATTTAAGAAAAATGACATCCCTAAAGCGGAGCTCAGGCTGAGAAGCAGGGATATGAGGGCATTAAGTTACTTCTTGTTCACCTGAGCAGTCTGTGGAAGGGCTCAACAGAAGTTTGAGATCTACTGGGACTTGGCTGGGAGCTTTGAACAGTAAAATCCATTTTAAAATCCACTGCACTGTGTATCACACCCAAATCCATGCGGCTGCTGCATTCACACCAGGGTTATAGTCTGTTTTAAATGTCCAGTGTGCAGTCAGCATTTTTTTCAGCTGTTTTTCTAACAAGGCATAGTGAGGGCATAATGACAACAGGAATCTTGGCTTTCTTTTGTGGAGCAAAGTGGAGCTTCACAGATTTTATTCACTTAACATTATTTCTTTCTTTTTACCATGAAAGAACAAACAGGCAATGAGATCTAAGCCTGACAAACTCCATTTTAAATAGACTACTGATCTAAAAAAAGATGCAAATTATTCCAATAAGGACACTATTTATTGTCTACTCTTGAAGTAGCTGCATTAAAAGGAGTCTGCATGGAAAACACTGAATGTGAATCGATATCTACAAAAACTATTTCAACAAGCAAAGATAAATTATTTTCTAGCACAGTCTGTGCTGAGCTGTTACCATACCTATATTTATATTCAGTCTTGTCTAAAAAAGGGGCTCTGAAAATAAACATTGGGAAAGTAATCACCTGAGATCTGACACTTTAAAACTAGTCGTCAAAATTAGTATTCTGAAGTCATGAAACCCCAGTGTATGTGACTGAATGGCTGCTGTTATTGGGACACACTGATTTATCACCCCCTGCAAGGTGCAGAAGTAAATTCAAAAGCTGTATAATAAAGTCCCATATGACAAAAAATAGAATTTCATGTGATTATTTTTACATTGCACCATTTAAATTTTTATATTATATTGTAAAATATAATTTATAATTAGCATTTTTATTTTTATAATTACAATTTACATTTTTATTTTATTTAATATACAGAAATTTTACATGAAAATTATTTTAGAAAACAAATCTTTAAATCAGATTATTCAGGCTGCTAAAAATCCCTTCCCCCCAAAGTACCTGGACAAACTAGGTGTAGCATTGTTATTCTGTAAGAAAATTACATTTTCAAAAGCCTCACAACATTAGGCTTTATTGTTTTTATTATCATGCTGAAATGTTTTTAAACATGTTAGTTGTCATTTATGAATGCCTCAGAAAATAAAGCAAAGTGGGTTTTGAACATGTTTACTTCTTCACACTCAGAGATCAACCTTTCCAGGTAAATTACTAAGAGAATGAAGAACAAATCCCACTTACCATGACAAATTAAATTACACTTAAACCTAGTAATATTTACTTCACTGGAAGGGTTTTCATCTAAAGAATTATGAGAAAAAGAAATGTTCAGGTGCTGAGTCATGCCATGATGGTCTTCTGTTCAGTCCCAGACCTGAGTTAGTCAGCTCTGTATTTTCACATTTATGTTTTATTATTTTGCTTAGAGTCACAATGGAAGGGCAACTGGATACATCGGTCAGAGATATAGAGATACAAAGAATGCAAGAATGCTGAAACAAAGGAAATGTGTGATTTTTGAGAAATTTATCAGTACAGTGGGTCCCTTCTGTGACAAAACCTCTGATTTTGGGAAAAGCTGAATATAAATTCTTCTTCCTGTTCTTCTCTGAAGAGGGTGGGGATAGTGGGAGGTACAGTCCCATGTTTTAGAGCCATAGTTACTGCAGGTACTGGGCTGGGAGACCTTGTAAATTCTCCAAGGGAGGTTTATGGCTACAAATCACCAAATCTAAGGATTGTGCTTTGTTATGGATCATTTTCCCTCAGGGCAAAAATAAGAACCTATAATATTTTAATGTTGCATTTTTTTATTTGATAGGGTTTCTGTAATTTTACTGTTTTAGCAAGTTGAGGCAAAACTTGATTGAGCTCAATTTTAGTCCTGAAAGACAAATATTGGTCTTGGCAACTAAGGTAATGACATAGCCCTTCAATAATTGCAGGTGATTTCATAGAATCATAGAATGGTTTGGACAGAGACATCTTCCACTATCACAGGTTTATCAGAGACCAATCCAGCCTGGCCTTGGACACTTCCAGGGATCCAGGGGAAGCCACAGCTTCTCTGGGCACCCTGTGCCAGGGCCTGCTCGCCCTCACAGTAAAGATTTTCTTCCTAATGTCTGATCTAACCCTGCCCTCTGTCAGTTTGAAGCCATTCCCCCCTGTCCTGTCACTCCATCCCTTGTCTCAAGTCCCTCTCCAGCTCTCTTGCAGCCCCTTAGGAACTGGGACTGTTTATACTGGGAATATGAAGCTGTTTCAAAAGTGTCATGCCCTTAGAGAGGGAGATTTAAGGGACTTTAAATTTTATTTGTAATTTGATTTTTTTCAGTAGGGAATTGACTCCTCGAAGGAGAAACATTTCCTTGTGATGGTGCTGGATCCTGTCCCAGCTTCCCCCTGCATTCGAGCAGGTGGAGAGGAGTGCTGCTGGGTAAAGAAGGTGTGAGACAAGGTGGACAGGTACATGAGTAACCACAAGCCTAATGCATGCTGGAAATAGTTGAGTTTTGAGGGCTCAGAGATGTCAATTTACAAACATCCTTGGTGTCACCATGATATTTTCTGGAAAATCCTCTTTGCCCAGGATTTTCTCCCGGGAAGCTGAGAGGCCTCAGGAAAGAATGAAAACAAGAATTATCTGATTCCTTTGGAATGTGGCCTGGAGGTTGCTTACCAACAGGTGCATGTTTGATTGGCTCCATGTGAATTGTTTTTAATGAATGACCAATCACAGCCAGCTGTGTCAGATTCTGAGGAGTCAGCCACGAGTTTTCATTATCATTCCTGTCCAGCCTTCTGATGTATCCTTTCTCTTTCTTTAGTATAGTTTTAGTATATCATTAATATCATAATAGAATAGAATAGAATAGAATAGAATAGAATAGAATAGAATAGAATGCAATACAATATAATATAACATAATGCAATACAGTACAATACAATATAATAATAAATCAGCCTTCTGAGAACATGGAGTCAAAAGTCTCATCTCTCACCTCATCCTGAGGACCCTCGCAACACCACACCTTGGAGCCCACACACCTGAGAATGGCTGTGGTGGGGTGAAGATTTCTCTTTCAAAACAAAGAGACTGCTTGAGCTCACACTGAGTGTCTGGGATCAGTTTTGCAAAGGAAGGTGCTCAAAGCACTCTGCTCAGGTTTAGACACACTTCTTATTCCAGCCCTTCACTCAGACAGAAGTTTTGCTGACCTTGAGGGCAGTTTTGCAGAACTGGAGGCTGCAGAGAGGTACCTTCCATCCCTATTAGGGCTGCAATACCTCCTTCACATTCCCTTAAATTACACCAAAGCCTGTAAAAAGAAGAGTTTAATTTCTTTGACACTTCAGCTGCTGGCACGACAAATTGTTTCTCACTGGAGCTCTCTGAAATACTATTGATTTTGGCAGGATGGCTAAAATGAGCTACTGTCTGCTTCTCATCATCTCCCATAGACAATGGAAGACAATTGTGGACAATGTCCAATCTGCTTTGGAATCACAGGGTTCTCACTGGTAATTTCAAATAATGGCCAATACACACTCCATGGTTTAGGTCCAATTTTGTTTTGTCAAAGAACACAACTCTTCTCTTTTGCCACTTTGAATAAGATGACTCATGCTGCCTTGTGGTTTTCAGCTTCTTGAGTGAAATATACCTGGTGTCATTTTTAACATTTTTCTATAACTAAATACACACTCTACCCAGAAAATGTGGCTCCCATATCAGATGAGCAAAGGAGAATTTATTGTTCACTATCTCATAAAATTATTTCAACTTTTGTGGCACAAATACAGATAGAAGTGACTGCCTACTCTTTCTTAAGTTTTTGAAGTCCTTTAAGTGGTGAAATTTCTTTTGTGAGAACGTCAGAATTAAATATGCAGGAACAGAGAACAGAAAAACACCACTTTGCTGACAACTTTGTTTAAATTTGTACAAGTCACAAACAATGGAATCCAAATGTGATTTTCTCTCTTCCTGATAGGCATTTGCTTTATTTAATTACCTCTTTACAAGATGTTTTTTACTTTATAACTGTAAAAATGAGGAAGAGTTTTCAGACAATGCTTTGGACAGGGCTGAGTGACCTGTGTGCTCTTCAGCAGAGGTTCCCTGCAGGGTCACACAGATGGGAGTTTTCTCCTCTGTAGAACGACAGGTGTGACATCATGATGGAGACAGGCTCTGGATAGACACAAGGCAGGAAAATGACAACAGGACCAATTTCTCTGGTCTGTACCACGTAAGGACTCAAGCTGTTGTGTCATCTGCACCTGAATATGAGTAAGGATTGAAGAACATCCTGTGAGGGTGGGGAGGCCGTGGCACAGGGTGCCCAGAGAAGCTGTGGCTGCTCCTGGATCCTTGCAAATGTTCCAGGCCAGGCTGGACAGGGCTTGGAGCAACCTGGGATGGTGGAAGGTGTCCATGATCGTGACAGAGAGGTTGGAACTGGATGGGCTTTCAGGAACCTTCCAAACTGAGCCATTCTATGCTGATTCTATGATGAATGTGGCTGTTTGATATGAGTCAGTTGTAATATAGTGAGAAAATATTTCTATTTTGACTTCTATTCTTTCGTTCAATTTATGAGTCCTCAGCTGGGTGTCTGGGATTCCCAGTTGCTAGAGCAGACCCTTTGGTGGTTGGTAGTTTGTCACCATGATATTTTATGAAAAATCCCTTCACCAGGATTTTTCTCCTGAGAAGCTGAGAAGCCTCAGAAAAGAAATGTAAACAATAATTATCTGATTGCTTGGAATGTGGTTTGGAGGTTTCTTACCAGCAGGTGCATCTTTGATTGGTTCCATGTGAATTGTTTTTAATTAATGACCAATCCCTGTCCAGCTGTATCGGATTCTCAGGTCAGTCACAGTTTTTTATTTTTCATTCTTTTCCAGCCTTCTGATGTCTCCTTTCTCTTTCATTAGTATAGTTTTAACATATCATTTCTTATAATATCATATCATATCATATCATATCATAATAAATCAGCCTTCTGAGAACTTGGAGTCAGATTCTCAACTCTCACCTCATCCTGGGACCACCATCACTGCAACAGTAGTTGGAATAAAAGCAATTAGTATGATTAAAAGCAATGGCAGTGGGAAGGAACCATGCAAATCCTTTAGCAAACAGATGAGATTTGAAGTCCATGCAGTGTTAATCTAAATGAAGCACAATTTAAGCAGAGTGGAAAAGCTTGGACTGCAATTTTTATAACCCTTTGATACACTAGAGATCACATTTATCCCTTGTCTTCATTCTGATTTTGCAGCTCACTTACTTCACAGGAAGTCAAGTAATTTGGGATTCATTTGTCAGCCTCAATATGAGCTGAGGAACATCCCACTGGGGAGAGATGATGACTTGGCCTCCTGGCAGTGCCTACCCAAACAATGTGTAACCAACTGTGCTTTCACTGAGTGAACACCAGAAGTGGCACTCGTATTTTACTGAACAAAGACTCTGCCTTCATCAGCTCTCATTGTGATTTGATTTATTGATGAGGACAAGAGAATGCTTTCAAAGGACAGCACAGAAAAGTTTGGAGAAGCCACAGCAGCAGCAGTGTTCAACAGGGCAGAGACCACCATGTTCCTGTAGCAACACTCTGTGGCTACAGTGCAATATCTGGTGAGCAATGGCTCCTGAGACCAGCCCTTGGTGGTTTTTAGGAGTTCTCGTTTGGGAGGATCATGCCATGATTTGCTCTAATTTTTTAATTTCCAGCATGCCATGAAACTGTTGTACACTGCAGCACATCTGCAGCCATTTAGGACTTTATAGCTGCAGTTACTTTTCACACCTGAGATGTCTCCTCTTCCACTGCAGCAGAGGGGATAAAACCCAGATCACCTTGCTTGTGGTGGCTGTTAATATTGTCAGGACTATTGAAGTTCCAAGTGGGATCCCAGTTGCACACATGTGAGAGCTGTGCTTTGGATCTAATTCCCAAGTCACTTTGCTGATCACACAATAAAACCTACTGGACCAAAAAGGGACTGATAATTAAAAAAAAAACCCAAGACATTTCATTAAAGTATATGACAAATTAAACAACTTCTACATTGTTTTTTTTCCAAACTTTCTTTCCAATGCACAAACACATAACACATAAATCATTTACATTAAGGGAAATATGGAACATGCTGTGATCAAGATGGTAGAGACTCTAATGGATGTCTTTGTGTAAAAAGGTCCCTTGACCAATTAGGGGAAACTTCTTTGATTAACAGCCTTTGTATTCACTCTCTCTATTTCTCCTTTATAAGCTGTTAATGGATATGTCAGCTAAAAAAGTAGCCCCATAAGAATCAGCTTTGGAAAAGATAATCTGAGATCATCTAAGTTCACTGCCATTAGTGTGGAATTGTTCTCTATAGCATTGTTTAAGAAGCTTTATTCAGCCTAATTTTGGGTAACTCAATCACAAAATTACTTTTCTGTTTCTCCACAGGCTTCATCACTAACTAGATGAATAGTTTAAAAAGAAATAAAAAGGGTTTTTTAAATCTTAATTCTATTGCTTTAGATATTCTATAACCTATCACCTAGCATGACCTGTAGCTTCTTTATGTGTATTAATTAGAATGATTTTTCAGCTGTATTGTTGCAGAGACCAGAAAGCCACAGATTGGTTTGTGGAGCTTTGTAAATTTAATTAGAAGACATAATTTTTCTGTTGATATTGGAAAATTTAATCAAAATTCTATTTAAACACACACACACACATATTTAAGTATATACAGAAAACACACACACCCCTGTTCAGTCTGTCCTAATGATAAGATCATGGAGCTTAGGCCCTATTTCTATTTTAAAATATGCATTATAAATTATGAAATGCATATTCATGAGATTATTTCTGTTTGTTCTTTCATCCAGTGTCTGAGAATTGCTCAGAAATTGACTGATATGAACATTGTATGAGAGTAGCAGTACAAGAAGTTCTTTCTGACCTTAGAACCACAGGGTTTTCACAGCAGACAGAGACGTGAATTCAGACTATAAAATACTTTCAGCTTGTGTGAATATCTTCATTTTCAATGGGAAAATGTAAGAAAAGCAAGTAAAAGGTTTATGTTAAGTTCTGTTCTGTACTGTTCTGCAGTAGAACATTTACTTCCAGGCTACCCCCAGAGATAAATTACGCCATCTCCATAATTCTGCTAATTGCAGCAATCAAAAATGTCTCTGCTTCATTCTCACTTAGTCCATGTTTAAATCTATTGTATCAATATTCTATTTTTATTTCCTACATTTTTTTCCTTTTCTTCCGCTCTTTAATCCATCTCTGAGAACCTATGAAGCCCAAACCTATGAGAACCCATGAGAACATCAGACCCCAAAGAAATAAGAGAACACTTCAAACTTGAGCTCAGCTTCCATTTCAATTGTTTGTGTAATTATGCTTTAGTCACTTTTTAGGCATCAAAGCCCACTGGATATTGATTATTTGGTCTAGGAAATGGTGAGGACAAAGATATTCTGTCCCACAGGGAAAAGATCAATGAAATGACTACCTACATTTAAGCTCTCTGAAAAAAACCCAGAAAAACACCACAGGATACCCATTCTGGGCATCAAACCCCAAATTTGGGTTAATATTTCACCTTTTTAGGAAACCTAAGTTCAAATAATTCATCTACATTTTCTCACTAACTTTTTTATTAAGCACCCTTCCTCCTCCCTTTTAGAGAATAAGACAACTGAAGATGACTTTATTTACCCATTGTCAATAATGTGGCAGTGCTGGTGGACATTTCTGTGTAGGAATCTGAATTTCTGCTGTAACTTTTGCAAAGGAGACAGCAAAGCCCATGCTTGTCATCCTTAGGTGAAAAACCAAATTATTATATTGCATCCTACAAGGGCGTAATTACCCCTGATACAGAGAGCACATTTACCAGGAGATAATCACATTTCCTGCAAATGTGGCAGCTCCTGAGCTAATGGCAGTGCTATTACCTAAATATGTTACCCATTTCAGCTAATTAGACCTGCAGAAAAATGGAGAGAATTGCCACACCCATCAGTGTTGATGGGAGAGACAGAGCTCCTATAGCAACTGTGTGCATTTGACTGTATTTGTGCTGCCTATACACCTGCTAACCTGGCAAGAAAGTTTCCAGGACACAAACCTATAGTTTAACATTGTTTAAAAATTGTGATAAATCCACGCTAAATCTGAGGATATGGGGGATAACTGTATAATGCAGATTAAAAAGCCTTAAAGAGCATTTTTTCTTTTTTTTTGATAGACTTCATTTAGAAATTGCCTCCAGCTTGGTTTGTGCTTTTTGTTTTTTTTTTTCTTTCCTCACAATTCAGCAAAAAAATCCCCAAATTATTCTTGGCAATCTTTCCAATTACATTGCCTAAGTGATGATTTTATGCCACTATTTTCTGCTGGTGCCCGCAATGGCCAGGCCACGTTTGGCCAGAGAGCAGGTGGAGTTTCATACCACAGCACCAGCAAGGTTGAGGAGATTTTTCTGGGAAGATTTACAATATAGCAGAGCTCCCTCTGAAAGAGAAAAAAGCACTCATGGGTAAAATAAAACACGACTGAAGTTTCAGGTTAACAGTTAATGATCACACAGTTCTTTGCAGGCAATTACTGCAGTCTTTTTAAAGCCCCTTTTGTGGCTGCTGATGGGGCCCTTGGAGGTTCCTGAGCTACTGATACCATTTCATCAAACCATCACTTTGCTTGCATCTGAAAATGCAAAGTTTAACATTCTCCTTTGGAATTATTTCATGTAATATTCTCCCTCACAGTAATTCAGCTGACTGTGACATTTCTGCACTGCAGCAATGTCTGAGAACACTGATATAACATCTGAGCACTGAAACTGGAATCTCTGAACAAGTTTAAAATGTGCAAAATGTATCTAGCACCGACTGTCATGAGTGAAAAACACCCCAACATATTTATTTGCATTATTTTGGGGGTTTTTTCCTTCCCTCTATGTTTACAGTCAGCAGAGAATTGTTTAGGAAATGACATTAAGATAACACATAACAAAGACCAGTCCTGCACTAAAGACATACAATAGAAATGCACTCAAAGGTAAAAGCTGATAGCTGTTTCTGCACATGACCCAAAATAAGCAAATAATTTCCCTAAGGTGACAAGAAGTCTTTAGAAATGTTCATTGTTCACCACATCCTTTCACGTGGGCCGTGCAAATGGAAGAAAGACAACAATAATAATCCTCTGTCCTCCTGTCTGAGTGTGCTTTTATCCTGGTGCATCATCAAATTCTCTATTTTCTTCCAGGACTCAAATGCACATTTCCATGGAGCAGGGGGGCTGGCAGGCTGAGACAGCTGCTGGTGTTCAGCCTGGGGAGGAGAAGGCTCCAGAGAGAACTCAGAGCCCCTTCCAGTGCCTGAAGGGCTCCAGGAGAGCTGGAGAGGGACTGGGACGAGTCCCAAGTGTGACTTTGTGTGACAGCACAAAGGGTGAATGGCTTTAAACAAGAGGAAAGGTTTAGATTGGATCTTGGAAAAAAATTCTTTCCTGTGAGGATGGGCAGGCCCTGGCACAGGATGCCCAGAGAAGCTGTGGCTGCCCCTGGATCCCTGGAAGTGTCCAAGGCCAGGTTGGACAGGGCTTGGAGCAACCTGGGATAGTGGAACGTGTCCTGTGGAAGATTCTTGTTTAGAAATGATTATATATCATTATATATAATTTCTATTTATTTTATATCTTATGATTTAGATACTCCAACTATCTAAAAGCATCCAGTTTCCTGAAAGGAGTATGAAGCATCCAAGGGGTTGCCTGGTGAAGGCTGGATATGATCTTGTCTGTATTTTGTCCAATTAATTACACTTCAGCTGTTCCATGAATGGCTTCCCTGTAAAAATAAAATCAGTTACAAAGCATGGGGCTTGTACTTACAAAATGTGAGAAGGACTAAAAAGAAAAACCTTAAAAAAATTAATATCTGAAGATCACCCTTGGCTCACAGTTATAACAGTGACACAATCTCCTGAAAAGTCTGAAATAAGAGATATTTGCCAGTTGAACTACAACTTGTAAACAAAATTTAGATTGATTTTCAATGGGTTTAAAAACAGGGATACAATCATTCAAGAGAGAATGTTTACCAAAACTCATGTACTACACAGTGCCACATTAATATGCATGCACAGGCACACACATGTCATGCACAAAATGCAACCTGATATGAAAATCACAGTTTTCATCAAAAAATTACTTTTTCCCCCCCACTTTTTCTGGAATCACTTTTTAAAAGAGTATTGACATTATCACTCGGAGTTTCTATCCACAGACATATACTACATTTTTGCTACTGCTTCAAGAAAATATAAAATAATTTTTATATACTATCATGCTCTGAAATCCTTTTTGTACAAATGTACAGCTTTTAAAATTTTTGTTTATAAAAAGATTCACACTATTTAGGTCAAAATACTGGATTTATAGCTCAATATATATTTTTTATTCTAACCTACTTTATCTTCTATAGATCATTTGATAATCCATGAGCATCCTGAAAAGCAAAGCAACTTTGCATCATTCAGAGCAAGGGAGGGGATTTGATTCTGAATACAGTGAAGGAAAAATATGAATTGATGCATTATGGTATTCAACATTAATGGCTTAAAAGGGAAAGAAATGTTGCTTGCATTTATGCGACTTTACTGTTTCATTTTATATGATCCATTAGCTTTTCTTTTCTTGCTTCAGGGTGGATTTGATGAAGACAATAGAATCAGAAGGCTCATCAGTCTGTGCATTTTGAATCATTGAATCATTTCTTTGAGGAGAAAAGTAATGACAGCTTCATAAGCACAAGTTTTTATTGTTTGACCATCCCATAACACAAAAACCTTTGTTGTGATCTGTCACCGTGATATTTTCTGAAAAATCCCTTCACCAGGATTTCTGCTCCTGGGAAGATGAGAAGCCTCAGCTTCTCCATGTTTTGCTCCTCTGGAATGTGGTCTGGAGATTATTTATTCAAACATGTGAACTGTTTTTAATTAATGGCCAATCACAGGCAGCCATGTTGGTCTCTCTGAGTCTGTCAGGGGTTTTTATTATTCATTCTTATCTAACCTTCTGATGTCTTCTTTCTCTTTCTTTAGTATAGTTTTAGTATATCATATCATATTATATCATATCAGCCTTCTGGCAATATGGAGTCAAATTCTCATCTCTCACCTCGTCCTGGGGACCCCACAACACCACTGTGATCTACTGAGCTACCTGGAGCTTGTGTTGCCTTTGGAGAGATGAAGGAATTAGTAGTTATAATTCTTTGGGGCATGGCAGTAAAATAATTTGGAATTGATCAGAAATTATTTAGTAGTTCATATAAGGACTGGAATAATGAGAAAACCAGAATTGTTTCAGTCTGATGAATCAACAGAATGCAAGCGATGAAAGCAAAAAATTTGTGTAATTTTTTAAGCTCTGCTTAGGGTCATGTGCATTGGTTTTCCCTGTCCACCACATTGCTCACTGTCCCAGAGAGAGGAGCTGTGGGCAGCAGACAAGTGGGAAGCTCAACACCTAAAAATGTGCAAGCTGCACAAATGAAGAGCAGACTGTGGCTCCAGGAGCAGTGAAATCATTCCAAATACAGTTCAGAGTATTGCTTCTGCAGTTAAATCTGCATTTCCCCACACCTGGCATGGCAGTGGGCGACACTTCCTCACCACCGCCTTCACTGCAGCTTGGGCAGTCCTCATTTACTGAAAGGAAGTAGAAATGAACCTGCACCAGGAAACCAAAGCTTTGCAAATATATTCAGAGAGGAAAAAATAAGTTTTTGAATTAGGGAGAGCTAAACCTGCCAAGATATTGGTTTTCAAGGAACACTTGGCGGTCTGTCATCAACAGGCTGGATTCCATGGCTTCCACACTCATTCCTGGCTGACCGTGTAATTTATTGCTCTGTAACAAAATCTACCTTATCATCAAAATAAAATTACAGAACATGTCCTCCCTCCTTTTTCTGTGCTTGTCTCTTGTATCTCTTTCCTTGTGCACATTTTATTTTTGAAGCAGTAATTTTTAAATTTACCTATCTTATGCCTTCCCAGATCAAAGCCAAACATGGCTCTAGTTATCCATGGTTGCTGAATTCATTGCAGGAAAGAGGACAACATCCAATCTGCCTGATTCATAAAGAGTTCTTAGTTATTTGTCTGTGTCTGAACATGTGCTTTCCACTTGCTAAAAGGCGCTTGAATCCTGAGAGGTTATAAAATCTAACACTTCTTTTTAATTTTAAAAAGCAAGTTTTTTTCTATACATTTCTCCTTCTCTTTACATTTTTTTTAATATTTTCACCTAATCAAGTCTCAGAAAAAGGTGTGAGCAACCAACATAGTAAAATGCACACAGACTTGTGAATATGGCTTGACCTCAAGTCCAGTGTACAACAAATTCCATTAATCCCAGATTGAGTATGTGATAGACTGTTTTTTGTGGTACAGCTTCTGAGAAGCAGCCACCAAGAGATTCAGAGCTTGGAATTTACTTAAAAGTGCATCTGTTTGGCAAGTTCTTATGAATATTAAACACAACAGAGTTGTAGGGTATCACAACGAATTGTAAGCTATTTATTAACAAAACAAGAAAGACATTTGCAATAAAGTTCTATTTACAGAAATAATCTGGTCTAATTTACTGCAGCACAGAATTGTTCTCATTGCCAGAGGAAGACCACTCCACGGGCATCCATTGATTAGTTTCCTACACTTCAATTTTCAAGGTGTTAAGTCCTGCTGTATTCATTTTCTGTTGCGAATCTGGTTTGCATCAAATGCCTAATGGATTCCAAGCACAAGAAAACTTTCCCATTTATAAAGATTTTAAGTACATCTGTGTTTTTTTCCCAAAATAGTAATACAAATCAAGTGTGACTACACGAATCTGACAGTTACACACCCTTCTCCCGGATTTCTTTGTGATATGGTGGCTGCTTGTCTCTCCTAAGGGGTTACTTCTACATTTTGGGAGAAGAGAGAGAAGAAGAGAGACAGAAAGATTACACACACATGGAAAGCAAAATATTGATTAGGGAGCTGTGACTCACCTACTGATGCTACCTTTATCTCTTTCCTTCCTATGGGAAGGATACTAAGAAAAAAAATACAACGTAGGTCCAATCCCCTCTTTAATAGTTTTGCCATGGTGGATGTCATTAAGTCCCAAAATAGCAAAAAAAATAATGGTCTTTTGCTTTTGTTTCTAATTACCCAGCTGTTCCTCAGCTCCTGTTGAAGACACTGATATATTTTGCTAGTCTCAACAACAACAGTCAAATGAACATTTCTACCAGTGTGAAAAGGTTTTGATCAAGTGCACTTTCCCTTTTTATTTCTTATTTACTGTATACATAATCTAACACACACTTCATAAAAATTGAAAGAAGGGCTGAAAAATCCCTCCCTTTTTTTGCATGAAAATTTTTGATACTGTTAATATTTCTTTTCTGCTTGAAGTCCATATCTTAGGGAGAAATTTCTGGCTTGGCGATGTTTGATTTTGTTATCTGACAATTTTGTACCAATTCTTGAATCTGGGTCTGGCCATCTAACTTTAGGAATCCTTTCTTACCCAATGCTTTTGCTTGACTTGTGACTGGTGCCCTCCTGTGCCACCCTAAATAAAGTCTTGGAATGAGATTCATATCCCACGACTGGAAATGCCTACAAATGTAGATATCAACATATGAGGCAGGCATTTAAATGTTCTCTGCATTCATTGGGATGACACAGTCACTGCTCAATGTAATTCATCTGGCGTAATTTGGATGTCTTCATTAGATGAAAGGAATTGTGTCCTAGAAAAGTCCACTTCTTCCTCTGGCTGTGAATTGAGTGATTACAACAAGATTAAATGAATTTATACTTGTAAGTATAGTTTAGCAATATAAAGTGAACATTTTACATTTTCTACTGGTTTTTAATAATTCACCTAAAGTTATTCTCTTTTTCTTGCTTAAGAACATTTTAAAAACATTCAACCAGTTCTTTCCCAAAGACACATTATTCCAAACAATTTTTTACCTAATCTCTTCTGCTCATGTATCTTTTGCTTACATCCATCTAAAAACATGACTCAGAAGGAATGTACTGCCCTTTTGTAATTGGATCCAAGACCTAGTCAGTTGAGTTTTATTTTTTTTCTGTAATTATATTTAGAGCAATTATAATTATACCCTTATGTTTCTCAGCCTCATTGTTTGCACTCAGTTCTTTGCCTCCAGCCTTAAAATAAACACATGAAGCCCAACTGTGTGCATTATCTCATGGACTGTTACCTTCTTCCCCATCCTCCTGACAGGTTATTGCTCTAAAATATTCAAAAATATTCAGGCAGGAGTTTAAAGAATCAACCTGTGCCTTATTTCAGCCCTACAACTTCAGGTCATATGTACAAAGCAGTTGTGCAATTGCCTCTTTCCCCTTTCTGAATCATTAAATAGCCTTTTCTCTTATGAAATGAAGCTGAAACAGGAAGATAACAAATTGCAGAAGTGACAAGCAGTCACTTTGGTAAATCTCACATTGTGCTTTTATCTCATTTCAGATTTTACCATTATTTTTCTGGTCCAGTACATGCTTTCCATTATTAATTTGTCTACATTTCTCCAAGAAAAGACAAATCTCCATCATTTCAAGGAGTCCATTTGTGTGATTGTTGTAAACCATTTTTTCTTCGTCGGCCCATTGTGCAAGATTTTTTAAAATCTCAGACTCTTTAACAACTTTGATCTCCCCCAGCTGGTTCTTCACCCCAAAAACATTCCTTCAGCATCCTTTCTTCCTCCTAAGGAAATATATCATTAGTTTCAACATTTGTCCAGTGTTTTACTAATGTCACCAGCAATGACTGCAGGTCATAGTCAAGGCAAGATACATGTCTTATACACTTAATAGTAGATATTTTCAATTTTATTTTCAATTTAATAAGGAAGATCTTCCACTATCCACTCAGTAGCATCTTTCCCCAAAATTTCTGATAAGTTTATTCTTTTTTGTGCATGTGTGTGGCAATCATTCTGATAAACACTATGAATTCAACCCATTCCATTCCAATTGATGGCTGTACACAAATCCCTGGCACATATTTATATGGAATCTTTAACTCATTGATCTTAATTAGCATTAGTCCCAAAGGGCTTTATTTAGATTGATTCACCTCTTTATTGGCACTTTATGTACCATGGACAGTGCTGGCCTCATATGGGCTACAATATAAAAATTGATTTTAAAGGCCAACCATCAAAGGTAACAGTTTTAAGTCCTGCCAGACTAAGCCACGTGAGATTAGAAATACATTGAAATGAATAAAAAGAAGCTTGGCCAAATTTAGGATTGTGATCTCTGGTGTGTCAAAGTAAATATAAACACAGTTGTGTGCCTATAATATTTTCTGAAATTTTGAGGTGAGATATTTTACTTGGAAAAATCTTATTATCCTCTTAGATTCAAAAATGGAAAGTCTTCCACTCTATAGCCCACGTGGAAGTGGTTTGTGATATCCTAAAAGCCTCCTGCATCTACAGGAATACTTGATATGGATTATTTACAAGGTTTTTTTATCTAAGCATAATGGCCAATTTTGCAGCAG
>NW_005054516.1:479066-519398 GCF_000277835.1 Geospiza fortis
AGCAGGAATTCCTTCAGAGATCTCTGGAGTGGTCAGACTTTTCATTCACCTTAATGTTAATTAACACAAATAAGAATACAAGCCATGCCTGTCAGTTGGTCTAAGTACAGCAGGACCTACTGGACAAAATTTTGGGAGTAGCTGAAAGTGCCCTGTTAAGCCACATGTAGAAAATTTAGTTTAATTTACTTCTTACACTAACTTCAGGAGACTTGTGATCCTGATTATCAACCAGCATTGATTATGTGCCTATTTTGGCTTTGACTTTTCTGCTTGCCAACCAAATCAGAGCTCTTTGGCAAACAAAACCTCTATTCAGCCAAGACTGCTGGCTCATGGAGCTCCTCCCTAGGGAGCATTTGATTATAAACTCAGTAAACAGCTGTCAGGGAAGGAGCAAAGCTTCTGCAGTTTGTTGCTGTACTGAATTTCCCAGACAGCTCTCGCTGGGGGCTGGTGCAGAGCTCCATCCTGGCTGTAAACACATCTGGGATCAGCCTCACCCTTGTAGAAGTTTGTCATGAGGTTCCATGGCTCTTCAAGAGAGCTGGGGGTGAGGTGTGTGGGGAGAGCAATTGATTAAATGAAAAGGGTCAAGTCTCATGTGAGATATTTCAGAGAAACGCATCCTTCAGGGGGAAGCTGGAGCGTGGTAAGGGCACAGCCAGCACTACTCAGACACATTTTCTGAGAGGTGTGTGAGTGACCTCAGTGCACTCCTGGAACTCTATCCAGACTGCTGTGTGGTGCCATAAGGATCTCTGTAAGGATCTGTCCTCTGGGACCTGCTTGTGGCTTATTGCAGCAGAATGGTGTCAGCATGGCCACTGAGTGAAATGTAAAAGTCCTAGAGGAGTGTGAAAACACATTCTGAGGGGTCGATAGGAGCCAATTACAGAAATACAGATGGCTTGCAGAAAAAAAAGTTGTGTTTGAGTTCTGTCCTAAACTGAAGTATTCCCAAATCTTTACAGTATGCTACAGCAGTTAACCATATATTTAACATTTCCACTATCTGCTCAAGCAGAAATGGAGAAAGAAATGATACCTTATTCTGCTTTCTGTGAGAGCTGTCTCACAGGTAAAGCACAATACAATGGTAACTCTTTCTGAGATGAACTGTGACTGACAAAAGATTTTAAGCTTTTAAGCTTTTGTGCATAACATGAAAAGTAAGAGTAATTACTTTGAAGATAAGGAAGCATTCATATGCTTAAAACCTTTGTTATACTGAAAACTGAGAACTCATCCAGAGGATCATGGCTAAACAGCTGAGTTTCCTGTAAGTAGTTTCCACACTCGGTCAGGAAGATTTCATGTTTTAAAGAAAGATTTAGACAGGCTATGCATTTAACAGCTTTATAAACTATGTATTCAGTAAGCTCCTCTGAGGATAATGTAAAATTTAACATATGTGGTGCAAAACCCATTATTTATCCATGGCATCTTGCTGGATGTTGTAATAGTCCTTGGGGGCAGCAACAGAAGTTGCATCTCTTCCTTATGGCAAGCTCAGAACTTGGAAACCGTGCTCCACAGTGTTTAATGTGCAGCCAACCCCAAGCCTGTGACTCTGGAGCATCAAACAGGCAGTGTGACAATGGCTGAATGACTGGGAGGAACAGATTTCCCTTCACAAATTAACATGTGAACCATAATAAGTCTTGACTTATTTACTTAAAATAAAGAAAGTCTAAAAGGTTGGCTGGAAATCGCACAGCTACAGAATCACATAATGGTTTGGGTTGGAAGGGACCTTAAAGACCATTTTGTTTCACCCCCTGCTATGGGCAGGGCCACCTTCCACCAGACCAGGTTGTTCAGAACCCTGCCCAAACTGACCTTGAACACTTCCAGGGATGGGGCAGCCACAGCTCCTCTGGGCAACATATTCCAGTGTTTCATGAACATCAGGAAGAATTTCGTCATGAGAGAGGTGGTCAGGAATTGTAATGGGTGGCTCAGGAAAGTGGTAGAGTCACTTTCCCTGGAAGCGTCCAGGGCAAAACTGGATGTGGCACCAGTGGTCTGGTCTGGCCAGCAAGGCAGGGATTGGTTGGAAGTTGGACTTGATAGCCTTGGGGGTCTTTTCCAATCCTAGCAATTCTGTGATCAATCTTGTTTTGAAAACAATAATTCAGATCTCAAAGAGAAATGCTGATATAAACCTCCAATACTGATATAAACCAAAATACCAGTTAAAACTCTTTATTATATTCAATAATAAAGCAGTTATTATCAATATCTCTGCAAAGAAATTTATATCAGTGGTGTCCAAATTGAATTTGAAGTTGCATACATTTTGCTCCTGCCTCAAAACTCTAGTTTCTTTTACAAAAGCTAGTGTAGTACTATACAGACTTTGTGTACTGGAATTGCTGCTTTGAGTGTGGACTGAAATGCCTGTTATTTGTTTTAAAGCCTTCTTCTAACAGTGCTCTGCAGAGACACTCAATTTAACTGCAAAAAAAATAGCTCTTGATGTAGAAACTCAGCAGTCATGTCAGCGCAATGTTGTTCCTGAACTAATACTTCTGCTTCAGTGAGGGCAGCCTTGTTCTGCTCCTAGAACATGAGCTGAGGTTGGTGCACAGACCTGAAATGTGCAGGTCTGGGGACTTGCATTAAATGAGAAATATTCTCTCTTCAACTCAGAGCTGCAGAGCCTGTTGTAGATAGAGAATTATTTATATATTGTTTGGAAAGGACCTCTAGAAACCTTCAGCCTTTAAATCAAAGTAGGACTGTGGGTAACCATGAACCATAGAACTGGTAATCTTATCTAGCCAAGTCAAAAAGTTTGAGGGTGGAGATTTCAGTCTCCAGTAATAACCTCTTCCTGTGCTGCATGGAATGACCTGAACCTCACAAATGCTTCAACTCAAGATGAGAGGGGAAAAAAGGCTAGATATTAGGAAATTATTGACCTAAAAATTCGTTAACCTATATTTCAAGGGGAATATAGGTTGGATATTAGGAAAAAGTTTTTCACTGGAAGGGTGATAAAGTACTGGAATGGTCTGCCTGGGGAGGTGGTGGAGTTGCCATCCCTGGATGTGTTTAAAAACCGGGTGTGGCACTGGGTGCCAGGGTTTAGTTGAGGTGTTGGGGCTGGGTTGGACTCAATGGTCTTGAAGGTCTCTTCCAACTTTGTGATTCTGTGATTCTCTGATTCTGAGTGTATCTTTGGCTCCCACTCCCTCCACAGCAATTCTCAGGCCCTTTCCAGCAGGGAGTTCCCGGGCTTTGCTGAGCTCTGTGCAAGATTTTGGAGCATTTCCCAGCTCACATGAAAAACTTCAGTTTCTCCTTGGTGGACTTTGCAAGTTGTCTCCTGAGTATCAGTGCTCCAGACTAACAAACTCTGTTGGTCTGAAACTCTAAATTTTGGTATCTCAGCATCTTCCCATAATTTAGCATAATCTGCAAGTTGGCTGAAGGTTCTCTTTGCCCCATTGTCTGGACTGTGGCTGAGGTAATTAACAGTGTGGGCATCTATTGTATTCAGGACCACTGCCACCGCTAAATTAATCTCATTTTCCTTAAAGCTACCTCAATGGTCTCATGGATTAGTTAAAAATACTCATATTCAATTAATAACTCATGGAAATTATCTGTATCTCTCTGTGTTTAAGGCAGATATCATCAACCTCGAATGAAGACAAGTAAAGCATTGCCTTATGTGAAAGAAAAATTCCTACCACTCAGTTTTGTCACTCAGTTTCTTCAACAGAAAATTTTGATTTATTTATATGATTAATTACTTATATAATTTTGGCAAATTTTTTGCTGGTGACTCTCCACAAGAAATATTTTTCTGTTGCACTTCCCAGCTTTAAATTATGAAAATAATATGCCTTAAGAAATATCTAGGATTATTAGCTCTAGTGTAAGAACTGGAACTTAAAAGAGAACAGTGGAACAAATTGCCTTTCATAGGGGTTATTGATCCCAGAAATCCAAGCAATTGAAAGATTGCATAGAACATCTATTGGACAAACTTTGCAATAGAATTTAGCAGCCTCAACTGGTATGGGATTGATTAAATATTTAAAAAAAAAAAGAAAAAGTTAATCAAATCACCAGTTGACCTAATTTTTTTTCCCCTCACTTGAGATTAGTGCAGAAATATTGCATTTAGTGCAACTTAAATGCCAAACTTCTAGATATCTGCTATGGGAGTCTTATCACTTTATATTAAATGGAAGTGAATACTTGTACCCAAAGTGCTCACCAAAGTTTCTCTTTACAGCTCTTTTATGCCCTGCATAAGTGTTTGATGTGGGAGCCTACCTAGCCATTACTAGTGAGCTACACCAAGTGCAATAAGGTTAATTCATGAGGGTTTGTGCATGCACTCAGCTCTAGTGCTTCCACCTGATTTCAAACTCCAGAGAGAAATGCTCTGCATCACCACAGGCAGCAGGAACCCCTTCACAACGAACAGGCACATCTGAATGTCTATAAAATGGTCATGTCTGCATGGTACCAAGCAAGCTGAGGATGATTATAATCCATCATAACTTGGGCAGACAGACTAGGCAGGAAAGCACCATCCAAATTTAAAATTGACAGTGCTGAATTGCCAGCACCCCTGCTATGACCAAAAAAAATGCACTTTTCACTCTCACATGGACAGCCCTCCTGAGCTGCCTCATTTCTAAGAGCTCACACTTTGGTAATGCTTAACTCCCCATGGGGAACTTAATGGAGCCTTCCAGTTTGCACCAGCTGAGTGCCAGTGGGATGTGACATCCTGGGCTATGAAACACAGCTTGCAAAGAACATGTTGTTCTCCATAAAATCCTGCCCTGGAAGGTAGATACCTAAATGTGTTTTCAGACCCCTTAATCAGTGCTATGATTCTCTCTGTGTGTATTAGTCTCCATGGGGCATAGGTACTGCCAGAGATAAAAACAAGTGGTGAGGTCTCAGAGGGCACAGAACTGACTGAGCAGGTGCATCAAGAAGTGCTGGCTGACTGCCTTTTGCCTAATCTAGCCTGTTATTAAAAAGACATAATAAAATTCATCCAGTCACAGATGTTATAAATCTTAAGCAAGTCTTACAATAACACAGAGCAGGAGCAGGTCATCACTGACAGTGAGAAAAGTTTTTTCTTATTAAAAAAATGCTTGCTATGATTTCAGGTCTAAAATAATAATACTACTAAATTCAAATCCAAATTTCTTCAGATAAGCTTAGCTTACTGGCAGATTGGAACTATTAAAGTTTACCACTATGTATAGTTTTCTAAACTACTGTAAGACCAAGACAGCCAATGTTACATGCTGGCATTGCTCATATTGACACTTTGGTAGCTGTGAATAAAATAAGAGAAACAGGTAAATAAGATCATACATCTAAATTTGGGCATCTTTACAGACGTCAACACACATGTGTCTTTGTTACAAGCAAAGAAGTGAGGGAACTGGAAAATGAAGAGCCAAATGGGTAAAAGATCCCTAGAAGCTCAGCATTTTTCAGAGCAGGGACATTGAAGGGGACTGTGGGTTAAATAAAATTGGCCATCATATTGATTAAAGGGGTAAGTTGTTTATTTTTGCTTTTGACTCCTGGAATGATAAATGCAGGACTCTGAAAAGTGGCAGAACAATTCCATTTGCTTAAAGGCAGCATGGGCAATGGGTTGAACAGAAAGTCCTCTGCACTGACAGAAAGGAATGGCAGTGAAAGTCCCATAGCATGACTAATCACACCCTGCATAACGCAGAGAGAGGTAATGCACAGTTCCAATGCGTATTTAGTAAGCAAGAAAGGCTGTTCTCATACAGAAAGCCCATTTTGGGATTCAGAAGATGGGGGCTAAGTTGCAGCTCTGCCACTGATGTGTTACTTGCTGTCTTCCTGATTTAACTCTCTCTGAGAGTGAGGCAGCAGCACCTTTTTATCCATCCTCATAATTTCCATGGTGACACGACCTTTCACACAAGTCAGGACCTGACTTTAAGAACTTCTAAAATGTGGATCCAAAGCAGAGTCTAATCTCTACAGGAGACTGGAGGAAATAAATGGCTGTGACGCAGATTGGGGAGTACAAGGAAATATTTGTAGTTTATTGTTCTGTAAGGGAGGCAGAACTTCTTACACATCAGAACCTCCAGCAAGATTTTTCAGAAGTATCAGGACAAGGGAAAATCTCAAAGGAGGTTTTGACCAGGGACAATGGAAAGAAAAGGTGGTTTCTTCCCAGCATTTTCCCTGTGGAAAAATAATGAACATACATAACTGCAAACTGAATAGGCTGGAAATGGATCTTTGTGCAATGGGCAGGACAAAAGTGGGAATCAATTTCTGAATACCTAATCACAGAGAGCAGTAGAATGGTGATAATGAAAGGATTTGAGATAAAGGGCTTATCAGATGCACCAGACACACATGGGGACATGTACAGACCAGTGTGTAAAAGCCAAAACAAAAACATGAGCTGAACAAAACCAGAATCAAGTTGTCAAGGTCAGAGCAAATACATAACAGAGATGGAACAGCTTGGGAGGCTGGAAAAGGATTTTTCCTATCTCTTAATTCTATTTAGATTGTAAAACCTGTCATGCAAGACCTCTTTGTGGCTTTGAAAAGCTTTTTTACTTTTAGGTGAAAAGCTGGGATTTTTAGCTGCTAGACTTGGATTTGAACTTTTTACTTGCCATGTTTCTTTTTTTTCCTTATTGCAAGGCATAGAAACACTGTCTGGATGGCATGTTGGCCATCTCAAATATAAGCCTGAAAACAGAAGTTTTGCATCTGGAGTGCCAGCTGCAATACAGCAATGAAAACAAAGGTTCTGGATGTTCACATCCTTGAGCTCTCTGATTTTTTTTTCTCTTTTTCTACAAAAGATTATTAAAAGATTGTGTATGTGAGGCATGGGGTCCTTCCTGTCCCATTCATCTTTTCTCATTCTACTTTCTCCAGCCATGGTCCTCAGCATCTCCAGGCTGAGGATGTGTGGGTTGTCCTTCCCATTCTACTTTCTCCAGCCATCTCCACGTCTCCAGGCTGAGGATGTGTGGGTTGTCACAGCTGTGTATTTAGGACACTGAGATAGTGATGATGTGGAAATATATTACCACATATGTTCATACTGAGTGAGCTTTCCGCATCTGTGCAGCAACAAGCACTTTCAAAATTTGGTAAGAAAAGAGAAATTAGATAGTAGGTGCATTTGAAACTCAGGCAAAGTTTACAAATAACATAAACATCCTAGGTTGTGGTAGTAAAAGATAATTTTTCTTTAATTTTTAATGTAAGACATTGGATGTATTATAAAGATTGCAAAACAGCATGTGCACCAGTCTGTTTATGCTAAAATATACAAATGGACAAAACTGAATTTTGATACTTTCATTTCATTATCTCTGTCATCTATCATTTTATTTGACTGGAGATGGGAGGTCTTCCTTCTCCAGTTGTACCAGCTCTGAACACAAATACAGTGAGAGCTTAAACTGCAGTTAAGTAGAAGAAATTAATCTACAATCCTTGACCTTCCCAGTGCTTGTGCCAAGCTACATCCTATCCTATAGAATTATGGAACACATATTTTGAGTGTAAATTGTCATTTTTTTCTGCAGAAGACTTTAAGGACAAAAAGAAAAGAAAGTAGAAATAATGTAAAAAACCTGGGAGACAAAGAGGGAGATTAAGACAGGAGTGAGTTAAAGCAGAGAGAAGCACAAGAGCAATGCAGAGCTGAAGATTTTTAGGAGAGAAAAGGTGACTGCAATAATGAGCCCCTCAGCAGGCAAAAACCTGCCCTGGATTGCGAGTTCCTCAGAGCAGCTCCAGGAATCTGAAACACCAAGCTGGGCTGCTTTGTGTGCTCCCTGCCACACCAGGACCAAGATTGCACCTCCAGCTCCCAGCTGCTTCACAGCAGTGCTGGGGATTCAGTTCTGGGAGAAGAACCAAAATATTTGGCTGTGTATGAGACGCACAGTGAGTTCCTTTCTCATCTCTGTCAACAACTGTGAGATGGCGAAAAAAAAATAATCAAGGCAATAAAACCAACCACCAACCTGACTGCAAGTGCTGGTTTTGGCTGGGGTGGAGTTAACCTGGTGTGGGGCTGTGGTTTGGGTTTGTGCTGAGCACAGGGTTGATGATACAGAGATGTTTTTGTTGTGGCAGGATCACACAGAGGCAGAGCCTTTTCTGCTTTTCCTGCAGCCAGGCTGGGGAGGGCTGGGGGTGCCTGGGAGGAGACACAGCCAGGACAGGGACCCCAAGTGACCAAAGGGATATTCCAGACTTTATGGCATCATGCTCAGGATATGAAGTGGGGGGAAGAGGGAAAATTAAACCTCTGTGATCTTTTTTCTTGTTGGAGAGAAAGAAGGGGAGAAACTTCCTGCAGAAATAGACTACAACGAGGAGTTACATATCAAATTATCCAGTTGGCTGCTCCACTAAATCTGGCTATGATATACTAATAAAAATTATAAAATATATACATGTTACTGGCTGGATAGAAAACATTTTTGTCTAGTGCTGGAAAATGGGTTAATGGCAACTAACTTGGGTTAGTGGACTGAAATGACTTAAGGTGGAAAGTGAAAATACCATTTGTGCTTTGATTTCTGGATTCCACTCTGTTGATATTTTCAGTCTTTTCTGTTGTAGCTAAGGGATAGGTCTCTGCTTTGAATGGAGGCTGAGATTCATATTTAGTGTATTTGTTGGTTTGTGTTGGTTTTTTTCAATAGCTGGAATTATTCAGAAAACAACTGAGATGGCAAAAGGAGCCATTTCCTGCCTGTGTGTCCAGTGTTTTCCAGTCACAGGGATTTGCACACTCCCTGTGTATTTTTCAGCACAGAAAAGTTCCCCTTGTAGGAAGTTTAAAACTATGAATAACATATTTTTCTTATTTACCTGCTGGTAATTCCTAGCTGATGCTCCACAGATTTAATACAGCAGTTTGGGACAAAAAAACCCCAGAAGATCAAGAGTTTGCAAGTGCAATTCTTCACTGAACAATTTCTCTTTCCAATCCATACTCAGATTTTCATTTCATATTCATACATTTGCACATTTGTCTCTATAGTTTTTCAGTTTGAAGTTTAGCAAAGACCATTGCTGGAGGATTCAAGGGAAGTGTTCCAATGATTAATTATTTTCACTCCAAAGAAACATGCCCAGTGTTGTTTGAACACACAGTTGCTGTATCACTTGTGCCTATTTTTACCAGAGAAAGTGACTCAAAGTTATTGAAGTATTTTTTCCTTCTATACATAGAACCTCTTGCAAACCCTGTGAGTGTTTCCCTGTGTGAGCATCAGAAGAGTGGAAGAGAATCACAGCAGGAAGGGGATGAAGGGAACTTCCTATCTTTGGAGGGTTTTTTGAGTTATTTTCCCCTTTCTGATGCCAGCAGCTGCAGAGTTGACGTTCATGTAAAGAAGGATGTCAGTGTGGCAGCCTGTAAAGAAGAGTGCAGGGTGTTTGAAGAAGCTGTTGAAAGAGAACCAGTGGCATGAGAGAAACATGCAAAGCCCCTTATAGCAACAAAACCATCACAGATTAGAGAGAAACAATGGGAACAGGTCCCAGCCCAGCAGGGAACTGCCAGATTTGTCTCTCAGCAGAGGGAAGATGCAACCATGGCTAAAATCCATCAGAATGACCAAACTGAGTGTCCTGCTCTGCTCTCAGCTCCTCCTTCCTGTGCAGTTCACTGGATCATGCAGAGGATTCATCCTTCCCTTCAGGAAAATAACCTGGCTTTTTTTTGTTGTTGTTGTTCAGGGTGGAAGTCATTCTTTGTCTCCTCTTAGTGCAGAACTTTCCTGGACGTATGAGCTGAATCAATTTTAGGCAGAGGATAGTGAGTTTTGTGTGTTGGCAACAGGGCTTGGGGTTGGTTTCTGATGCACAGGTGAACTTTTCTGTGCAAGTTCCTCGTGAGAGGAGAGAATAATGTAATTTTTAAAACAATAAAAAGATGGGCACCTGAGAAACTGGAAAATGAAATCATTCAATCTGTTTTCCCTTGCCTGATATTTTATTCATGTTAATGTAGATCCAGACTTTTACTATAATACATTAGTTAGAAAGCCAATTAGAAAAGTGTGACTAATTACTTTTTTTTTGGTAATTTTCTCTTTTTTTTTGTTACTTGGTTGGCTTCTTGCTGGTTTAGCAGCTTCCAGAGAGACATCTGATCCTGGTCCAAACCAGTCACAGAGATGAAAGGCCCAGAGAAAAGAGTGAGATGAGTGTCAGCAGGACTGGGAAGGAAGCAGTTTGTCCATGTTTGGGAAAAGAGAAATTTTTCCATGACTCTTTAATTTAAGATTTCAAAGAATTTTTTAAAGTGATTTGTGTTGGAAACATGGCATAAGTTAACTCTGGATAGAGGATTAAAGCCCCCTCATAAATTACCAAATTAACAAAATGTGATATGCTGTACTAAGTAGTTATCCCTGTCCAGATTTCTACTTTTTATTTTTCTTTTTTTTACACATCATTTGCCAGGTAACAGAGTCATTTTTCCATGACTCTTTAATTTAAGATTTCCAAGAATTTTTTAAAGTGATTTGTGTTGGAAATATGGTATGAGCTAACTCTGGATAGAGGACTAAAAACCCCTCATAAATTAACAAACTGCGATGTGCTGTAGTAAGTAGTTATCCCTGTCCAGATTTCTTCTTTTTTTTTTTTTTGTTTTTTTTTTACACACCATTTGCCAGGTAACAGCTCCTGGCAGAACACAGCACTTGTCCTAAGATTCATGAAAACTTAATGGAGCTTGATTTCAAAAGCACAGAGACAAAAATAGGTGATGGAAAAATATCTTAACACAGAGTGTTTTGTAAAAGCCTCCTGTGTCTCATAAGATAATATCTTACAACATCCATTTTGTCCTTGTTTGCTGTTAGCTCCATCCTGCCACATTATCTTTTAATGAATCTCCCATTTTGCTGACCTGACTAGTGACAAATCCATTTTCCTGTTTCAGGGAATTGAGTAGAAACAACCTGCAGAAGACATCCAGATTTCCAGATAACATCCAGCCAAGGGGCTTCTGCTCCTTGTAAATCTCCCCAGCTGAACAGGCTCATCCCCTGCTGCCATTCTGGATAACCCCAAAATATCATGGCTGGGGTGGAAATGGATGAACAAGACTAAATGTTGCCATCTGTCAGTGACCTGGAAGGATTTATCAACTCAGGCAAAAATGGATAAAAAAGAAAATAAGGAGAAATATCCATGGTCACAATGTTGGTCACTGACAGTAGCGGTAGATTAGATCCCCTGCTCTCCATCCTCCCTCCTGTTCTCTTTTACTCTCTGACATCCTTCACCTGAATTTTTGTAATTTTTTGTAAATTTAAGTAGACATCGACAGAAGTTTTCCTCCTAAGATGTTAAGAAATTTCAGATTTTACCAACCATTCTTAAATATCAGACTATGGCAACATTATAATCATTCAAATTTCACTTTCTGTGTACACTGGAGCCTGGAGAGCTGTGTGCTGAAAGATAATTTTCATTGCTAACAATAAAGGATCACAATTTTTATAGTGCAGATATCCTAATAATAAAAAAAAATATATTGTCTCCACTTGGAATAGTTAAGTACGCTTTAATTAAATCAAAACCTCTGAGTTTGTAAATGATGTGAAATCTTTCTATACCAAAGCCATTTATGGGATATTTGGTCTTCACAAGATTAAGGCATTTATGCTTGTACATAAAATAAAAAAAATCACTCAGAAAATACAATTTAAAAGCCTCTAGGGGTGGTAGATCACAGATGTTTTAAAGATCATTGCTTAGATCTGCCCCAAAGTCATCTGAGCCTTCTTTTGGATCAGCCTAAGAACTTGGGCTTGTCTCCTGATCACTTTACTGGAACTTTGGAAGAAAAAAAGTTCTATTCTTATGCCATTTCTTGTGTATATTACCAGTATGCAGATTAAAAATTGTACCTAAGCAAGAGCTTTAAAGGGCATGTAAAGGATAATCTGATTTTTCGAAAGGAAAAAAAAATCCAGAAGAAAACTCAGGAGAAAAAAAGTTCAAAATGGGCTTATATTTAGCCACCTTAGTTTAAGAACAGCCTGGAATATAGTGCTCAGAATTCATGGCAGCATTTAATTTTATCTTTACATCAGGTGACAATCTCACAGGCTTAGTGAGTGCATCTGGGTTCTTTTCATAGCAAATGCCCTGGAGAATCAGCTGATGCTGTATTTTATTAATAATGTATTTATTAGCAGAATTTGAATAATTCAGAGAGATTTATAGCTGGGAGTGAAGGGAATTGTTTTCCCCTGACCTGATATAGGAATTTCTTCATAACACATGGCTCCTCTACCACAAGTGCCCACACATAAAACCAATACAATGACATTTATCTTCCCATCAAACATCAATTAATGTTTTTCCTCTGTCAGAAACTTCATGAAGTCCCTGAGTCCCAGCTCTGGATAGGAAATAAACACTTCCATGGACTCTGAGGGGCATGAGGTGTGTCAGGCTGCCAATCTCCAAAAGCTGGAGCTGTATTCTGTTCTCTTTTTCCATAGCTGATTTTTTCCTAAATGACAAGAATTAGAATTTAATACCAGGGAAAACAAGGAGACATTTAATTAGCAAAATGTTTTATTTCTTGTGCCAAAGGTTTGCTCCCTCCTGTATCTACTTTCCATATTTTTGGTTATTTTAAAGAGAAAGAGAGAGAGGAAACTCAAATAAACTGGATGGAGTTTTCTCTGTAACATCCATATCTGACAAAGTTACTTAACAGGATTTTTGCTGTAATGCTTTTCCACCCAAAACCAGCTAAAAGCCATCTTCAATTTATTAGCTTTTAAAAATTTCTGTTACTCTGTTTTTCTGTTTAGGGAATTTATAAGTAGCAAGAGCAGGGCAGGGAATCCAATAAGTTTTGAGCAAAGCAGTAATGTCTGAGAGGATTTCAGTGTTTCCCATTTTTATTTTCATTTTTTAGGTATGGGGACAAATGTGAATACTTTACAAACAAGGTACTGGGCTTTACACCTGAGACTGGATCACTATTGAAAACTAATAGATTTTCCCAAAGTAGCTGGATAAATGCACATACAGCTCAGCTGTGCCTCAAATCAACATTTTGTATTCAGTGTGTTGGTGCTGATCACAGCTTTCAGTCAGGTCAATCTCATCTGCTTTGTTTACTAAACACCACATGTATCACACCATGCCAGTTTTTATTGATTTGAATTTCATTCCATTCCACTAAATGCTACAAAATGCTGTGGCTGAGTCTGGCACTTCAGATTAAAGCTGCCAAGAGTTGCACATAAACAGCAATATTTTAAAGTTAAATAAAAAGTATTAAAGAGCTGCTGTCACAGCAGGCTGGATGGTCAGTGCAGAGGAGGCTCTCATTCTTAGCTGATATTCTCGGTTATATTCTGTATTTCCAAATTGTGTCTGGGCCTAAAAATCATTATCTTAACTCAGTCCAGCATCTTGAAACATAGTGCTGTGTGCTGCTAGCAGCTAAAATGCAACTGTGCAGGTCAGCTGCAGAGAGGGAGAATAAAAAATAAAACTAAAACTTGAGGCTGTTTAGCACAATAGATGCAAAGGGATTCACCTGCCAAGGAGCCCCAGCTCAAAGCCTGCAGGTGGTCACCACACCAGGGCCATGGCAAACAACCTCAGAAAGGTTAACACAGCTTTTTATAAAAGTGTGAGCTGGTCTGGGCTGCTGGGCTCTTGCCACCCTGGGCCTTACATCCTCCCTAGGTCAGAACCACAGGCCTCATCCAAAGCCAAAAGTTCAGTATTTGAAAATATCAGAGGTGTTTGTGAGAATTATTATGAGACTTCAGCCAGTCAAAAAATTCTCAGGTTAGTTCCTTGTTAGAGCTGCGATTTCTTTAGGAAAAACAAAAACAAAAAACAAAAAAAACCCAAACAAACAAACAAAAAAAACCAGCTAAACAAAAAAAGCAAAAAAACAAACAAAAAAACCCCCACACAAAAACAACAACAACCAAAAAAACCAACCAAACAAAAAATCCCCCAAAAAACTAACTCTGCTTAGAAACAAGCAATTTGGAACCAAAACTCCATTTTTAAGTGAGCATCAGCCAAATCTCTTCCAATTATTGCTTGGAATGCAGTCAGACAATCCTTTCTGAAATCATGCTGAGTTTTCCAGAGTGCTGGCACATGTAGTCCCAGGTGAACTGCAGTGATGGGTTGTTGGTTCCATGAAAATCAGGGATCAGACTGCTTTGCTTCTCACTTGTATGTCAATGCCTGAGCTGACTTGGCCAAGATCCCTCCCTATGAATCTTTCCACACTCATCACTTATACAATTAATATTAAATTATTGGGGTGTCAGTCATGAAGTTCCTCCCAACTGGGTGACCTCGTTTGACCTACAAATCTGCCATATGTGGAAACCAGACACATGAACTCACCTCAAGTTCATTCAGCTTTACTGAGTTCAAGGGAGCTCCAAATTGGGTACTTGTGGTGCCAAGTTTAACATTTTACATCTGGGAAAAACAGACAAGTCTGAAAGCAAAGTGTTAAAACTTCAATTGCTTTCCCAAAAAAGGAAATTATTTATTTAGAGAAATATTTTATTGTTATTATTTATTTAGGGATAACAATAATAAAAATATTATTTTATTTTATTGTTATTTATTTAGAGAAATAAGACATTGCCAGTCATCAGCTGAGTAGCTCAGCACCTGTTATGAGCAGCAGCAGACAATCTGGAAAAGAGGATTCAGAAGCTCAGCTCCTGAGTGACCTGAAAAGCTCTGCACAATTTCATCACCTCCTCCCAAGCCTGGGCACACAGAACAGCCCAGTGAGAATCCAACCCCCCTGCACTGTGCACTCTTCCCCTCTGGGAAGTGTATTAGAAAATATATCTGAAAAAATTGGATAATCACTGCCCTGATGTTTTGTTTGCCATTCCTTTTAAACCTCACAAGCATTGTGACCAATCCCCATGAAAATGCTGGTTTTTAAAATTGGAAAGAAGAAGGTTAAACCAAAGCCCACCTCTTCAACAGAGGCAGAAAAATCACTAATCTCTACTGCATCCCCTCAGGTTCATTCACCACTGGGCTCTGAGGTGGCAAAATCACTCTGCTGAGATTTTCTGGAGGCTACTTTACCTGTGTTAACCTCCAAAATAGATCTTTTAGGATTATTAGACAAATCACTCTCTTTCTATTTCTTTGTCTCATTTGCACCTGCTCTGCTGCATTGTGTTCAGTTACAGAGCTCAGAGTGAGGCTTTCCTGAGGTAAAATGAAATACAGGACACAGGGAAAGGATTTTTTGTGTGTTTGAGACAGAGAAAAGCAGGATGGGCTTGCTTACCACAAATATCCCTAGGTTAATTAAAATAAACTCAAAATTGCTTTTCATCCCAAAATCAAATATTTAATTTCAAATTCTGCATTGTATTAACCCTTCCATTTATTTTATATTTTAAACGGAATTTAATATTTAAAACAATTTTTTACAGCACCAACATAAAGCACCATGAAAATTTCAGTATTTATTATACATTCTTAATACAAATTTGCTCCCCACCTCTTATCAAGTAGTTGGAATAACATATCCTCTTCAGATAAATTAACTTTTGAAACTATTTACCCATCTGTATGTAAATAAAATGGATAGTTACTCAAATGCAGGACAGCTGAAGAGAAAAATAGTATTTCTTCTCTTTGGCTTGTATTTGAAGAGTTATTGTGATGGTCCAAATCAAAAAAAACAAAACAGAAACAAAAACAGCAGCAAAACCACTCCTAAATTTTTTGTTTGTTTGTTTTATTTGCCTGTATTTCAACAGACAGTGATATTGATTACAAAATAAGATCTTCTAACTATAATGAAGATACCTTTTTTTTTTTAACTTGAAGATTAATACCCAAGAGAAGAATGTCCATGGTTAAACAAAATCTTTTTTTGGCATCCTCCAGTTTATATGACTTTAGTCACTGATTTCTTTTACAGAAATACCCTGAGAGTCATTTCAAGAGGCATTTGTGTCAGACTGGGAGCCAGCAAAGCACTTAACTAGGTGTATTTAAAAAATGCATTGAAATCACTGTGGCAGCCTGCAAGCTTGAACATAAGAATGTGCTCAACTGCTCTGATGAATTACAGCAGATCAGATGTTTTATCATCACTGGAATCTGGAGAGGTCTTCAAATTTGTCACTTCTTCCCTCTTTTCACCCTGTTGTTAAAGGGAAGCTTTGTAACTGGAAGGTTTTTATTGTATTTGCAGGGATGCTCCGACAAAGGCAGGGATGATGAATCTGACTCCATGTTCTCAGAAGGCTAATTTATTGTTTTATTTTACTATATTACATTAAAGAATACTATACTATACTATACTAAATAATACAGAAAAGATACTTACAGAAGGCTAAAAAGATAATAATGAAAACTGACTCTTTCCAGAGTCCCAACACAGCTTGGCCCTGATTGGCCAAAGAGTGAAAACAACTCACAGCAGAATCCAGTGAAACAATCACCTGTGGGTAAACAATCTCCAAACACATTCCACATGAGCACAACACAGGAGAAGCAAATGAGATAAGAATTGTTTTCCTTTTTCTCCGAGGCTTCTCAGATTCCCAGGAGAAAAATCCTGGGAGAAGGGTTTTTGTTCGGAGAATGTGGATGCCACAGGTTTTGGACTGTGATCCATCACTGGAAGGATGTGGGATGTGAGATCACTTGATCATTCAGGTTTAGCTTTTAAATAGCAGTAATAATTTTTTTGCAAACAGTCCTCTCTTTGGCTGTCTCAGATAGTGATTTCCGGCCCAGCAGTTGCTTTGATGGGATCACCAGCTGCTCTTTTTGTCAGCAGGTGAAAAACAAATGAGGTGTGACATCCTTAAGTCAGCCTCTACCACCAAAGATTTAAATCTGTAGGGCTGGGATCTGTGCAGGAGGTGAGCACAGAGTCATTCCGCATCCCTGGGGAGCTGCTGGGTTTGAGCAGTGCCTCAGGTCTTGGCACCATCTGTGGAGTTTTGTGCACATCAAGTCACCCCTTGTCCCTCAGTGTCACCAGGGCGAGTGGTTTGCAGCTTTTGAGCAGAACAGAGCAGCCAGACCCTGTTTGCTTTCCCAGAGCACAGCTGCATGGTGTTCCCTCCCTCTTTCATAAAATCATGGAATCATGGGGTGGTTTTGGTTGGGGAGACCACAGAGATCACATAGTTCCAACCCCACTGCCACAGGACATCTCCCACTATCCCAGGCTGCTCCAAGCCCCATCCAACCTGGCCTTGGACAATTCCAGGGATGGAAGTGCCTTCCTCAGCTTTTTTGGGCACCTTGTGCCAGGTCCTCAGTACCCCTACAGAATTTCTTCCCAGTACCAATCTAAACCTATTTTCACAGTGATTTCATTGATCCACCGCCCTATCTCAGTGCTAAGACCTGAGCAATACGAATGGTGTCAAGATCATTGAAGGCATTGTTATCTGTTAAATTAATAGAAACAGAAATTAATTATCCAGAGTAGGACTTGCCCTGATCTCGTCACCAAGAGTGAAACACATCTGCTTTCAGCTGAGTATCTAATGCCAGCAGAGAGGAAAAGGGTAAATCACCCCCTGTGATACTTCTCTCTGGTGCCTAGCAAAGAGTTTATCTAAAACACATAAATCTAGAGACAGCAGTGGCAGAATTAATCAGCTGCAAGGCCAAGGCATAAAGAATATTTAGATATTCAGCTCCTATCAACAATTTATGCAACCAGGTATATAATTATTTGAGCTTACAGGCATTTTTTGTGATATTTTTCATGGCAACTAATAAGACTAAAAGTAGAGATGACTACAGAGAAAATCTGAGGGGGTTTTGCCTTTTTGTCATAAAATTCCATACATCTCACAGTATTTTTTATTCCATTACTCTTTTTTATGATGGAACATTGAATGCAACTGCTCTAAAGAAATTCTTGCCTTACAATAGATTAAAATTGAAAAACATTAAAGTTTATGGCAATAATTCTTCAAATTATAATTGCCTTTCCATACCAGGGACTTTTTTCTCATGCAAAGCTATCAAATGTTTAATAGCAGACCTTTACATAAAAGCAATTTTATTAAACAAAATGTAAAAATACAGCTGCTTACATTATTGGTATCAGTCCCTTAGTAGCTGTCTGGTAGTGCAATTACTGCTTATTTCTGAGGGAGAAGAATAGAATAACTTTAGGAAATTTATTATTTGATATTTTTCAATATCATATAAATGTAAATGTAAACAAATTATTCTTGGGGGAAAAAAATGACAGTATGTAAAGAACAAAATAGTGGTTTCTAGTTTATGGCTGCAATATTCTCATCTGCTACATTTTTTCACCCACTCCAGCAAGAGGCTGAGCACTGTGAGAGAGTGGCAGGGAGCTCTGGGAGATCTTCGGGGAAGTTGTCTCAGGGAAAAATGCTTTTGGGAAGTTGTCTCAGGGGAAAAAATGCTCTGCTCCAGCTCATCTCCTTGCTTTCTTGTGACAGCAGATCTACATCTCAGAGAAGGAAGCCTCAGCATCTCCTGGCAACAAACCACCTGCTCTTTAAAGCTGCAGGTCAGAGCTTTGCTGAGAGTTTTTCAGCTGTGTGATTGGAAATTCTCAGCAGTGATGCAGAAGTCATCCTGCAGAGCCAATGGTCAGTCATTGAATTTTCCTCATTCTTTTAAAAAAAGCCTGAAGACTTTTTCATTTTTTTATGTTTTAGATAAAACACACTGGAAAGAGGAATTGGTTGTCAAGTTTGCAGCTTCCAAGGGTTTTATGTGGGAGCCTCAAAAAAAAAAAAAAAAAAGAAATGTGATAATGTTACAAAGAATTAAGTTAGTCTGATGGCAAATCAATTAAAAGAGGAATTCTTCAATAGAAACTTGTGGCTAAATCCTGGGTTATCAGCATCTGGCAGGAAGCAGATTCTTCTTACTGCATGTAGTGTAGGAGAAATGCTGAAATACATAACTCCATCTTTTTTTTTCTGTTTATTCACTGACCTTCTCATCAGACATTTCTCTTTGAATACTGAGGTTTTGCTTTCCTTCTAAGCCCAGAGCAGAGGTTCACTACTCACATATCAGCAAATGATTTTCTAAGAAACTTGGAAATGGCTGCCCGGGCTGGACTTTGGGTTTGAGAGATGCTTTTCCATGGAAGTGCAAGATGAGTGAGGAGAAGGTCACAAGCTCCAGGGTTTGTGAAGCACAGAATATATCATGTGTGTCTGGAGAAAAGTGCCAGTGCCAGCCACTGGACCCATTCCCAGGCTGCTCTGCATCTCTTGTCTCATCAGGAATAACCTGCTTTGCTTCCCTTAATTTATTCATGTTGTCAGGGATGGCACATGGACATGACAAACTACTGGACATGACAAAGAAATTGCTGGATGTGACACACAGAATTATCTCAGGATAAGACAAGATGCTGACTGCGAGGGATGATGGAGTTCAGAGGTGGTGAGAGGGGAAGTTATGGCAATAAATTAGCAAAGTCCATGGGTAATGGGAGGGGAGTATTTGGGACCTTTCTAGCAGTAAAACCTTACAGGAAAATCAAGGTAACCATGTTGCAGATAACTATTAGGTTTTGTACTGTGTATTGATGAGTTTCTCTCTCTTCTTGTTCTTATTCTTTCCTGTTGTTCTATATGAGCACTTCAATATTTACAAGCTGTATTGATTGTTTATATTTTTTTCCTGCTACACGTCAGAACTCAGCACTGCTAGAACATTAATTTGCACAGGCAAGACAAATGCACACGTGGAAAAATGAGATATTAATGAAACCAACCCCTCAGGCTGTGTGTGCCTGTACTCAGGGATGTAAAATGTATTGTCCAAGTTGCTCTCAATTCTAGTTCTTCTTGCCTCAAAAATTATATCGATATATAGATATATATATAATTATATATTTATTATATAAATATTATACATATATATATGTACACACACACACATATATATATATAATTTGTTTTTTTGTGTTATGGAGGAATAATAACAAGGATTCTTCCTACTGTCTTTCATAACTCGATGTAACGAGTTATTTATTATATAAAAAAATTAATGAACTGGAGAACTGAAAGTACTGTGGGCAATGATGGACAACTAAATTAATCCTATTTTAAATTCATTTCAACTATCAAAGCTTCTACCCTTTCTGTTGCTTTTGATAAACATGCTAAAAAATAGTGAGGTGGTCAGGAAAACAATGGCAAAATGAAGCCTTAAATCAAAAGAGGTGGTTGAGAGACCAAAATCTGGGTTGATGAGATTATGAAATACTCTGAGTGCACCTGATTTTCTGAGACTTATGCTCTGTATTTAGTCCAAATATTTTAAATTAATCAACCATATTTTCATAATTTTGGGAAAGATGCAGGACTTGATTTCCCACTGAGGTGTCAGCGCCTGATTTTAGCAGATCACTGAAAAACCACAGAGGAATGGCCCAAATCTCAGAGCTCAGGATGTGCTTGTCAGGCTGCAATCCAGCTCCAAACTGGAAATCTCACCCTGCCCTGGAGCAGGGGGAGCAGGAGGCAAACAGAACCTTCTCTCCACCAGGAGCTCGTTGGGGCGAGTAACTCCTTCCAGTGCTCATCCTGCCTGAGCTTAGTCTGTCTCAGCCCACCAGTACAAAAATTACTTTTTAAAGTCATTATTGTCGCACTACATCAAATTCTTATTCTCATATACTTTTTTTTTAGCCAGCTGGAGAGAGAGCATAATCTTTCTAGCCAAAGACCTAAAGAGGTGAGGACAAAAGACTAAATCTTTTTGCTGAAGAACTCCCTTTTTGCCAGACCTACAGAGAATTTTTTCAACTATTCCTGCCCTCAATCAGGAGGTCAACATAGGCCTGACCCTGTGCATGCTGAGATGTTCTCCTGCAGATTTAAATAAAACACCCCAAAGGAAATTCTGAAGTGGAATCACAGAGCACGGGTGATTCTTCCTTTTTAAAGTTAGTATTCAGGTAAGTACGGCAGACTTTAATTGTAAGAAGGTTGAGGTATTATTGTGAGGTCTTGACATGAAATAGCATCTATAGATTTGGGTTAACTTCAGTGACCCACTAGCTAAGGATTAAATATGCTAAAAATAGTTAAGAATAACTCATGTTATAGAGGAATAATAAGAGGGGAATAAATTGTGATGCAGTACTGAACTTGAATTTGAAATATGGTTCATTTTTAAAAAGAATCTGTGCAAGAGTGATAGAGCTGCTGTAAGAACAGAACCTGTCATTTCACAAATGCAATTAAGTCATCTTACTCTGTCCTCTTGGGTGTAAAATTTCCATTTAAGCAAAACACATCTAGGCAGCACGTACAGTGGGAAAAAAAAAAGTCCAAAATGAGTAAAAGAAACACTGGAGGTCTGCTGCATATTTTGCAAGATGTATTTTGCCCATAGTGTGAAAGTTAATACAAAATGATCTCCTGTTCTCAGAATTCCATTTAGCTTTCATTGCTGAGCCTGACCCTATGTGATAACACATTAATGCTGGCTTTGGACTCAGTCCTTCCAATAGAGAATTCTGGTTTTATCCACAGCCATCAAAATAAAAATCCAGCAGTGGAGGCCAGAGTCCATGGAGCTGTTTAGTAAAAATATAATCTACTGATTTCATTAAAATATATGCTAATGACCCCTCATTATTTACAATCATATTGAAAGGAACATTTCAACTCTAAAGACTCAGTACTGTGTAAACCAGAAGTGATTGTCTTTCTGCTGGGACAGACTAGCAATAATTAGGTATCACAGAATTATTTGATGAGGCTATGAGCTGTACCTTTTTGAAAATGCCTTGTTTATCTTCTGTGAAAGTGCTTAGTTAGGAAAGGTTTTTCCCTCCAGGAACACAATGTTAAAATTTGCATAATGATCCTTTTTTTTTCCAGCAGTTGTAATTATTAATCTTTTATATCTCAGTTATGATGAACATGAATAAACCCTGTAAACCTGTCAGTAATTCAGCACTGAACTCTGCTCATCACAGAGAATAGTGTTTGGTGTTACATCTGGCTCTGTGAACCTTGCAGGACCCAGAAGTGGTGCCACACAGCTGAACCAATTACCATGATACAAGGCATGAAAACAAAAGAATTCCTTTCAAAAAGAGTTCTAATGACACTCAGCACTGCAATTTCTGTCCAGCATGGATTTCTTTGTGGGACACAGTTTTTGTGAGGACAGTGTTTGAAAGTAAAACCAGTGTCCAAGGATTATTTACCAAATTGTAGCAGAACCAATTAAGTAATTGGAACAGGAAACCATAGTTTGCTAGAAAAATAGTTTGTGAGAGACAGAAAAATATCCAGAACAAGCAAGCAGTGGACAAAAAGTTTATTATAAATGAGAGGAAATGGAGTGTGGAAAAAACAGTGGTTTAATTTTCATCTTGGAGTCAGGGACAGGACGCTGAACTAACCTGAAATCTTCAAAATTCCAGATGAGAACCATGACCAAAGCCTCACTTTCTAGCCACAGCTGGCTAAGGTACCCCTTCTGCTTGCAAAGTGCTAATTAATGGTTATTCACAGAGATTTTTCTCTACAGTAAACAGCCTCCTAGAGGCTTACTCCTGCTAGTAATGTCCACTTTCTCCCTCCCAAAACAACCCAACTGTGAATCTCCAGGCTGATCCAACATGACTCAGTTCTATTCTAATATGGGCACAACCAAAAGCCAACATGAATATACTACACCCATAGCCCACAGCTAGTATAAGTTTTGTCCTTTAATTAAAAAGCTGTGGAAGCCTTACAACTCTCTTAGTCCTGTGTTTGACTAAGAAAATCTTCATCAAGTGCTACTAAAAAATAAATTTGTCTGCAGCTCAAAGAGCTGAACCAGGAAAATTCAGGACCAAAATGACAAGGGATCTGCAGTAATTAATAAGCACCTAATTCAGAAATGACGGAGCAGCTCCGGCAGAAAACCTTACTAACCTTTCATGTCCTGGTATGTGCAGAAATGTGAAAGCTTTCAAGATACCTGCAGTTCTTGAGCTGTGAGCTGTCCACCAAAAAAGGCAGAACTAGTATAAAGCAGGCTACAGAATGTAGCTGTTGTTAAACCTCAAGAGTGAGTTTTATGAAAGGCAGAAAATGATAATAATCTGCATTTGCAAGGAAAAGGGAATTTATACACCTACTCTGTCCTTTGTATTCCCTGCTGCTCAGCTCCCCATGAGGTTATGTTGGCCAGGTTGCAATTCCATAACTCCTGGCTCAAGACTTTTAAAACACAATGTGGAAAACAAGAATGCCTAAGAGAGCATCCTGGTTTCACTGAGGGCCATCGAGAGTTTGATGCTCCAATTCACAGTTTTAGGGACCAAAGTCTTCACTCTAGATTCAAGACTAAGTAATTAATTGCACTGAAAGCTTAACATTAAACTAGTTGCTTACCTATTGTACATACTTTTTATTCAAGTGCAAATCACTACCTTCACTCCACCTCTTTTAGAAAAGCAGAGAAAATATTTCTTACTCGGGCTTTAGGCAAAAATGCAAATTCAAACACACCACATTTCTTCCCAGCCTTAGGACTTTTTTGCTGTACAATAAACCACTACTTCAAATGCAACATTTCATTTAGAAAACACTGTAGCCACATTTTCTTATTCAAAATTATAATATTTTTCATTTAAAATATAAACTATACAAAAAGACACTTGACCAATGTTCTATAGGAATGCCAAGAAAGAACATTTTAGATGACTGTTTGAGGAGTTTAGGTTTCTTCTTCTGATTGTTGACTTCTGTGCACCAATTTCACCATGAGAATGATACAAATATATGTATTAAATATGCTGATTTGATGACAGCAGGATTATCTGAGCATTGCTCTCAGTTTCAACACGTCTTAAAAGAAACCAAAACAGTGTTCAGTTGTAAGAATTGCATGAATAAATCTGTTAAGTAGTTTAAGAAGCATTTAATTAGTAGAGCATAAATAAAATTGAGCCTCTCTAACAAGGAAAATGAAACAAGAACTTAAATCTCATCGGCACTTTGTTATCTCAGAGTGGCAAGGACTCTGCCGGTGTTTTATGGGAAATATAAAACCAGCTTTATTCAGAACAGGTGAAATCCTGATTCCATTAATCCAGGGGAGTGCACAAGATGTCCATAACTTGGCTCAGCTTTTTACCCCTTTAGTTTCTTAACATCCAGAGGCTTTTAAAAATTATTTTGTAAAATCTTGCATCTACTGCAAAATGTACTAATTTGCAGATATGGGAAGCAATCCCATTTCCCACCATTATGACTTCAACCTGCAATTGTTGCCTGGAGAGTTTGGCTGGAATGTGTGCTGATTCTTCCAGATGTGGATAAAGGTAAAAGATGTTGAATCAGTCATACCCTGTTTATGAAATAAAATTCAACAACAGCACCAGGTAGATGCATAATCAGGATCATGTCATCATAAAAGTGTAGAATAGACAGAATGTTCCCTTGGCTGTGGCCTGGATTAAGCCTCAATGGGGGCTGACACATGAAATTTAGTCCAGGAGCCTTTCTTTCAAGTAGTTATTCAATATCAGGCTGGGCAGTTTGTTCATGTAGAAGAAATCTGATGGTTCATATAACTACCTTAAAGTAAGCATTTTCCATTAAAATATTTGTATTTCCAACGTACAAGTCCAACAACAGCTTGTATTTGGCATTTTCACAGCACACTGCCCCAGATATGATGTATCCAGAGAGCAACACATGAAGGGAAACCAACTCGTGTAGGAGACTGGGAACTTGAGAAACTTGATTCTAAGATTGCAATTTACCATCTTGGAAAGTCAAGTGCAACCTGGCATTTTCACTTGTTAAGTTTCAATAGAATTTCATTTCATTCTCTACATCCATGGATCATGTCACTTTATTCCTCTTTCCTAACCTTTCTCTCCCTTCTTCTCCCATTAAATATACACATATATTTTGTCTCTAGAGGAAGGAATTATATCCTCTACACGCATAAAATAGAGTTTATAGTTTCTGTCTTTTAAAATAAGCATGTCTGATTACAAACAACAAAGTCTGTTCAATACTATTTAAAATCTTAGACACATAAATCCCTCCAAAAATGCATGAGGGTAAAGGCCACATCCAAAAAGTCTGAGGTAATAGCTCTTTTTCCCCCATAGTTTCTTTTTCCCTATATCCATTGCTATGGATTTGAATGAGAAATCTTTTGGTAGCATATCTTGTACCAAGCCCTGTGAGATTCCTTCAGCAAATAAGTCCATTCTTATAAAAATGAGCAAACAAGCAGGACAAAAATTGTGATTGGAAACTGATTCCCAGCTGATTTGTGTACATATTTTCTATCCCAGTGAAAGATGGAGAAACTAATACTTTTCACAAAGGCACTCTCACAGTGGACAGGCTTAGAGGAGAACTGAGGGTATGTCTGAAGTGTGATGGGGTTTCTCCACCACAGAAATGGGGCTTTCCTGCTTGCTCTCAGGAAAAAGGGTAATTAGAGATATAAAAGACAGTCACTAGGACTGACTTCTTGTTGTAGCACTGTTTAGAGGATCTTGAGAGAGAATTGCAAGCAAGCTCCTAAGTGTTGGCTATAGATCATGTAACATTTATAAGCAACTCCATAAAACAGGATAGCTAACTGGAGAAAACAAGAAATTTAAATATTCTATGTCAATTAAAAAAAAAACCCCAAAAATAACAACAAAAAAATTTAAGAGACAGTCTCAAGAAGAAGAAGATAATAATAATAATATATTCACATTATAAGTCATGGTAAAGGGAAGATAGAGAGACAGCACCAAAATATAATTCTCAGCCTACTTGCAACTCTTCTTGTTTAAGAGTTCATGATCTGAAAGCCACAAGTTCAAAAGGTGTCCCAAAGAATTAAGAATGGGTGGGCCTCATTTTTACATGGCTTGGAAGACATCTAAAGGAAAGGAAGAGCTTTATCAGTCAGGGGCATCCTATCTCTCATCTCTTCTATTGTTGTAGTCTTGGATATAAGTACAAGAACCCTTTAGAAAAAAGAAGGTTTTCTGCCCTTCTCACCTCTTCTTTCTTCAAACAGTTGTGCAGATCTTAAAATGCGAATAAAAACCCATGGGGCCAATTTTTCAAAATGAAGAGGCTGACTTCCACCTCTTGACTTTGCCAAGTCAGAGTTCAACGAGATTCCTCTGAAGAGAAGAGAGCCACGAGCTCACCCGTGGATCACGAGCGTGGCGGTGGCCAGAGGTCTCTGAGAGCCTCTTCCAAGAGGAGCTTTGTTCTGGGGCTCACAGAAAGTCAAACGCCCACCTGGTTTCATGTTTCACAATGCTCACTTCCAGCTCAGAGCCACGTCTCTCACTGGCTGATCTGTGCAATAGTCTTCCCCTTCTCTGGAATTTCGATTTGTGTGTAAGCAAATGTCATTTATGCCACTGATTCAGTGCTTGGGAGTAGGGTGTTTCTTCTAGATGAATCTTTCTTCTGCACATCATTTATGGTGAGATTAAATTCATATTCCACCATATTCCAATTCTGTCCAATTTACTACTGTGGTACCCCAAACCCTGGACTTTTCTACACTTAAAATTGGCCCCTTGAGCCAGACTGCTGCCATATTGCCATTGCACAAAACACACCAGCCAAATTCAATTCTCATTATTCAGTTAAACCGTGGTTTTAACCACACACGGATTTTGTGATACTGCAAATTTCTTGCAAGTGTGAGGATTTGATAAGTTTAATAGAAATCGAGGTTAGTCTTAGATTCCCATCTGCTCAAAAAGTAAGAGAATGTTTTTCTTGGACTTCTGCATTAAGATTGAGAATTTGTAACTCAATTTCCTAAACGGGAACAGGAAGCAGAGCTATGAAATTTTACTAGATTTCTAAGGAGTCTGTAAATTAAACTTTTGGCTTGAATGGAAGAGCAATATTCTTAAAATGCTTGGATGCAAACATCTTTTCCAGTACTGCTTTTTTACCTTCTGCAGGTATGTGATAGCTTGCAAATGATAGTAATATTTTAGATGTTATTAAACTCAGAAATCCTTCGTCAATGTCCTAACCCTCTGCCACAGAAAAGTCAGTAATTTTTTTTATCTGGGAAGCATGATTTACTTGCTGCTTGAATATTAATCATTCATAATTTGATTTTTTGCATTCATCAGAATTCTATATAATTTGAGGGTAATCACAACCCCTGCTTCCCAAATAACACATGCACAAATATTCAAGTGCAAGCCATCCAAATCTGTCTGCTTTTGAAGCATATGTCAGGTTTTTCTCCATCCTGCTTTATAGTCTTTATAATTATTAAGCAATATTATTATACAAATTATACCATATGAAGTATTATACATTTTATAGGTATAATTAGATATGCATAAGTATTTTACATGTATTTTATGTATTCTAGAAATCATTGCCAAAATAATAAAAGCTGCATTCTTCATGATTGAAAGTTTCCTATTCCTCTCTCAGTGTAGTTCAATCTTAATGTTCATAGAAGATTTGAAAGACCTGAAGACAAGTTCTGCTGTCTCAGGAATCAACAGAGAGTTGTACATTATTTACCACCAGCTGTTCTGGACAAATGTTTATTTATCCTTTAATACCATAAAAATCCCAATAACTTACTATAAATTCTGTTGAGAGAAGAGACAGTTAACAGCATGTGACTGATCAGGAATAGAAATGAGTGACAGGGGAGTATTGATCAGGAATTTAGACATTTACACTACATTATCTGTGAAAATGATACTTGGCTCTCTTGACTGATGAAAAAATTCAATCCTACAGCTTTGTGGAATTCTTTAAAAATACAGGTTTTCACTAAATATGGAAATACAACAACAAATCCTTAATAGTTCTATGATTACTTATTTATGCCCAGGCCTCTCTATGACAAAGGAGAACATGCACTCCCCCATTCCAGTGTACTCTATTGAAATTTAATTGAAATTAGCACAGGTGTTATTGAGGTATGCATAAAGCAGCTGAATGTCACTTATGGAGGTAGGCTTGGGCTGTGAAAATGCAAATCCCTGTTTACAAACCCCTTTAACGCGGGATTTCTCAGAGTATTAAGGAATTTAGGTTGAGAGATGGCATAGACCAATGAAAGTTTTTCAGCAGAAACAGAATTTGAAAGGCTCCAAAATTTGATTTTGCAGTTCTGATCACATCAGTACTTCAACAGAACTCTCAAAGATTGCAAAAAAAAAAAAAAAGTCATTATGAGACACAACTATTGGGTAGGCAAAAAATCTGAGTAGAACTATGCAGAAATTAATTTTGTGTGAATTAGGATGACTGAATTTTGCTGGCATTTGCACTCTTGAGTGAATATAATATATTTCCCATTCTCAGGGGACATGGAAATGATGACACCTGCATTGTCTGTGAATGTAATACAACAAAGCTCATAAATTGATTATGTGTCACTGGAGTCATTAGAGACCATATTTCAGCTGAGGTAGAGCCACTGACTGTCCTAGTTCCTCATTTTTTAACTTTTTCTTCTAAAACTGTCCTTTTTTGTAAGGTTTTTTTTATCTTTTCTCATTTTCCCAAAGAGATGATTCTTCCCATTCCAATGCAAGTCACCAGGTCAGGTATTGTTCACATTGTTCTTTTTTTTTTTTTCATCCAACAAGTATTAAAAAAGAAAGAGTTTTTCTATTACTCACAACCTACTTTTTAGCTGATCCAACTCAGTTTCGCTTAACGTAGCACTAGCGAGGACCTCATTCCTGTATTAAATGCATTAAAAGTAGAATATTTTATGGTGGAGAAAATTTAGTGGAGGTGTGTAAATTTGTGGAGCTTCAGTGATGCAGGGAGCTTGATCCATCATGCTATCAAAGAGCTTGGGAGAACACATCATATTAGAAGGAAAACATACAGTGGTGGGGATTTGCCCTCACATAGAGTCTGCCATCTGGGAACCTCAAGGTTAACCGACAATTTATGGTCTGTTAGTTCCAGGGAGAGCTTTGAGATTCAGGATCAGTTTTGAAATACACCACAAATATCCCTAGCAAAAAATGTAGAGGAAAGTGGAAGGAGAGTACACAAATGTGAGAATTTACTGCCTTTTTATCATCAGGTAAGAAAAGTCTTCTGATCGATACAGATAATTCAGTATAAACTCATTTAAAAAATGAACACAGGAAAATTAATCAGTCCAAGGTCCCTCCTCTCCCTCTGAAGCCTGTGGCATAAACCCAATTTACACTCAGAGTGATTTAGGTCCTTCTTCAAACTCATGCTAATAGTTGGGTTTTTTTGGGGACCACTCTCTTCTTATGCTTCCCTATTATCCCAGAAAATACTCACTGGTGCCTCCTATAACCCAGATTATGGACTGCGCTAGAAGCTGGTGAGTTAGATAATCACAGATCACAGATAATCACAGATAATCACAGTGCCTGAGCCCAAGCCCTCATACTGTCTATATGAGCAGGTATGGACACAGTCTGTGCCATCCAGGGGAAATCCCAGAGATTTAATACACAGAGGTTTAACTGCCTCAGTCACACCCAGATCCTTCCAAACTCCCTGCACATCTTGCAAAGAAGTTTGCATAGCCTGTGGACTTCCACTGTGATATTATTATTATTATTCATGCCTGTATATCCAGGCCAGTGTCTTGGTCCCAGAGCTCTGTTGGGTTGCCTTGTGGTTTTATTTGAAAATATCCACCTTTTGATGAGCTTCAGCCTAGGTGGTGTGAGACCTGTTCAAAGATCTTGCTCCTACTTGATCTGGGGAAAAACTCTGAACATTATCCGTGCTTTATGGCATTTGACTCAAGACAGTGGTGATGCCTTGTGAAGGCTGACCTAGAACAGAGACTGGACAGAGTTAAAGAATAAAGTAGGGATTTGTTTAAAGGCCTCAATGGATGCACCTTGGGCAGCACAAGAGCCCAGCCAGGGTTGCACCCAAGATGAACCAAAATGGTCACAAAATGCATGACTGGTCATGGGGCCTCTCTTTTATAAGTTCTGGTCCATTTTCATATTAGAGTTAATTGTCCAGTTACAGCTCCAGCCTATGAAGTCCCATCCTTCTTGTTTTTCTCTCTTCAGTCCACATTGTTGATGCTTTTGGGCCTGAGATTTGGATAATTTGTCCTTGGTCCCCAGCTAGAGAAGAAATTGTTCTGTCTCCCTACTCTGTGAAGAGAGCTCACCATCCACTCATATGAAGCTCAGAATTACACACTAAAGCAGCTCAGAATCTGAAAAATACAAAAGCTCAAACCTGAGGCATCAGTGGCAGCGGAAAGATTTGTCAAAGGGTGGCCAAATGGCAAAGCAGGGGCTGATCCAGATCTGCTGAGCCCAACACTTCTGCCTACACCATCTACTCTGCTCTCAGAGCTGCACCTCAGCCCTCAGGGGACAGATGGGCAGAGGTGGGTGACAGACAGGAGCGCCGCTCTGCCCACAAACCTCTCCCAACATCCGATTTTATGAAAAATCCTTTCCTTAGGATTTTTTCTCCTGAGAAGCTGAGAGGCCTCAGGAACAAAATGTAAACAATGATTATCTGCTGCTGTGGAATGCAACAGGTGCATCTGTGATTGGTCTCATTAATTAACGCTGTCACAGACGTGCAAAATGCAGGAATGTGCAGTATGATATTTTAAAAACCTGATCCCAGCAACCACAAGAACCTCACAAACAGGAGAAAGGAGATGAATCAATACAATTGAAGATTTGTTAAACTGCTACCTTTCTTGAATGTTAAATTAAATACGCATATTTGGGTGCTTTTCTTTGGAAAGTTGATGCCTTTGCATATCTTAAATTGCCAGACTGAAAGTGAGACTTTTTGTTTAATTCCAAGGAACTGATTAAATGGGATGAGTTAAATATTTTTTGGCTTGATTTCTTTACTACTGTTCTAATTAAACACTGGAATAATCTTGTATTGTGGGTTTTGATGAGATAACTCATCACTTGATCACTCACAATGGATGGCTTTGTTGTCAAATTAACTACTGAGTGTGCCTTGGGGGATGCAGGTTTTTTTTTTCCTTTCCTTTCATTGAAAATATTGCATTTGAATCAAAGTACTTGAAATTAAACTTTTATTTGAGAGAGTAAAAAGTTGGGTGCTCGAATTTCAAAAGGAGCTTTTATGTTGGTGGATTTATACTTAAATTTTTAGTTGCTAAATGTGATTAAAGACTCATTTTCATCCAACAGCCTGAAATTAAGGTGGAAATCACAGCAAGTGTTGGAATTTAGATCCTCTCTCACCACTCCCATCTGCTGAGAATCTTTTCCATTATCAGAATCACACACACAACCTGCTTTAGCCCTGAATCTTCACCTCTCTGCTCCTGCTGTATTTGTCCCACATGGCCTGCACTACCTAATAGCCTACAATATCTGCTGCTATAAAAGTGCAGGGCTGGAGAGAGAGAAAGACAAAGGTTGATAATCCTTTGGTATTGTATTCTATGACAACATAGCCATGTACATCAAAGATAAGCCATCAGTCAGAAATCCTTGACATGTAGCCCTTGGATGAAGACAAAAGGCAAGATAATTTCTTAAGGTGTATTTAAGTTCTAATTACCATTGTTTCCTGAAAATCAAAAATGTAATAGCTAGATGAATGTACAATTTTAACATCGAATCATTCTAGCACTGTATTCAAGATAATTTTACAACATGGCTTCAATTTGTTTTCTTGCACAACTTCATTACAGGATTATTCCGAGATTTGCTTATACTGGTAGAGACCATGACAAATAAGTTCACTGCCACGCCACAAATGCAGAGTATTGCTATCACTCACCTAAATTGCAGTGTTATAGTCTGTGAGTTGAATCCTACTGCTTTTTTCTTGTTTGTCTAGATGAGTCATGATTTACATCCCAGTGAGAGAAAAATTACACAAATTACATAACCAGCAAGAAATCAAGAGGGGAAAAAGATGGATGAAAGGAGAATCAAATCTACAGATTTATGAACTAATAGTGCAATTTACATAATGCCTTTACCTCTGTGTTTTATTATTGCTTTATTTATCTTTTTGTTCTTGGGTTAATCTCATATTCATTTGTCCCATAGATAAATTTTAGATTATTATAATATGAATTTGAGGAGAGGACATGCTGTCTGATTAAAATAATATCCGGTTACTACATGCTGATATACACCCAGGCTAAAATCCAAATATTCAAGCATTATCAAACTACAGCATGTTTTAACAGCATAGCCTAAAACTACTAATTGTATTACAGGAATTAAGGGTGGGTTTTATTCACTAAATGAGAACAGCAAATAATGAAGTAAATGATTTAGCAAGCAGAGGTTCTCCCAGGCTGCCTCTTAATGTATCACTGGAGAGCCTTGTGAACTTCTGTTCAGAAAGACAGCCTATTAAAAATGGCATATGCAGGAAAAAACAGAACTTTTGAAAGAGAATTGAGGCTGATTAATGTATAAAATATTTATTTTAAAATTTACTTAACAGATAAGAGAGATAACAGCTATTGCTACTGCGGCAAAATTTGTGTTGGGTTGTGATTAGAATGCAATGCACTGTGTTTTTATTAACATGCTAAAATTAGTGCATCAATTCACTTCTTCAGTGTAATAAATAAAAATGTATAAATAAATAATTAAAAATCAATAGTGATATGATTAAAACATTTGTGATATGAATAAAGACATTTTATTCCTCACCCAGTACCACAACAAGAAGGGTGGGATAACTCCACGATGTCTCAAGTTCACCAACACTGTGTTCCAAAGATCTGATTCAGGCCATGAACAGGAGAATCTCCCACCTTTATCTCCCATGAGAAGGTCTTGGTTTGTCCCTAGCTGGACATCCAAACCTAAAAATCAGGATTTGCAAACCCAGGCAGTTTTGATCTATGTTAATGTCCTGTGTTCCTTAAATTAAGGATTCTTGGGGCCAGGAAAATGATGCACTGAATGCCAATTTAGTAAACAAAGACTATAGAAATATGGCATGATCCTTCTTTAATTTAATTCAAGATAGAGAGTCCCATTAAGTCTAAATAATATGAATTTAGAATTTAATGAATAATATGCATATTATTTCTGTTTTGAAGGGTACATAGGGAATCACTAATAATAAAAAATGCACTTTTCACTTTTCCACAACCTTCTTTATTGTTATGACTTCCTGACTCAATTAAGATTTTAATTATAGACTCAATATTGCACATTTTCATTTGAAATGTAGTTAAAAACTAGATTGTTACTGCTGAAGAAAGCTTAGATATAATGTCATTAATTCAAAATTATACATTGGAATGCAATCTGTTACCATTTGATTAACCTCTCAGACATCTAGATGTGTTAAAGTGTTTGCTGGCATTTCAAACACCATTTGAATATCAGTAAGAAAGTAGCTAAACTGTGCTAATTGACACTCTGGAAGCGGATTGGTTAGTAACTTTTAGCTGCTTTGAAATATCTCAGTTAAAGCCTAATCTTTCTCAAGTAGATTGCACTTAAAATATTTTAATGGACATAATTAAAACTTAATTGTTTATGTTATTTTTTCATCATAATTGGCAGATTAATTAGATATGGATCTTCATAGTACTGCTTAATAGGTGTTCTTGTTATCAGTTGACATTTAAGACTGTGGCAATCACTGCTCTTTCATGTTTTAGTATCTCAGCTGAGACACAGTGCTTTGGAAAAGAAGGAATGAATATAATTGTCCCGATTTTATGGAGCAGTGAAATTGCTACACTGGATCAGAGCTATGAACTTTCATCTCCCCTGATGTGTGCAAGAACCAGATGCTGCAAAAGAATTAATAAATGCTCCTATTCCCACTCAGCAGATGTTCAATATCTCCCCATGGAGGTCTCATTGTAATCCCAAAGGATTTGGATTAAACCATTAAGTACAGGGTTCATTTTCTTTTCTTTTATAAATCTCTGGTAGTTTGGGCTAGGATCTGTCTGAATATTTCTTCCCCATATAAATCCACAGCTTCCTTTAGAATTTCTCTAATTCTGACTATTTCCTTAGTGAAGACCACTAATTGATGACAGAGTGCATTATAAAAAAACAAGTGTTTGCAAAAAGTCCAACAAAAATAATCCCTGAAATTAAAAATGCTGGTCTCAATGCCAGTTTTCTTTGTATGAAGAAAAGGAACACTAGGGAGAAAGGGAGTAAATAAAATTTTATAGAAGTAATTCAGATCTGCAAATTTTCCTTGGAAGAAAATTACCATCTCTCAGTATTCCTGAAAAAAATAAAAATAAACAAACTGAAAAAAAAATAAGAATCACATAAGAAATATCAAGCCTTTGTGCTAAAGAAGTCACACCTGCTCCCTAGGAATCAGCAGAAAATGGCTAAAATTGGCATGAATTGTGACAGGATTCAGTAAGAGCATGGCAGGACCATCTCTTTGGGCAGCCCTGTCCCAGGGACATCACAGATCTCACCTGTCTGCCTGGCCAGCACTGAGTCCTGACTAATTCCCATGTCAAAACTTCCTCAGTGTTTCTTTCCAGAAAGGCTGCTTGAAAACCTTCTTGCTTGTCACCAGCAGTTCACCAAAATTCACATCAATTTATGAAATGCAAACAAGCTTTAAATGCAATTTTTCAATCAATTTTATTCTCAGAAAATGTTAAATTCAATGTATGATTCCTGGAAAAGGGACATAGCTACCTCAGGGTGCATTGAATAATCATACCCGAGTTTCCACTGAATTCCAAACTTTTGTGTGCTTTCTCCTATTTTTCCAAGAAATTTCCCTGAAAAAATTGCTCACACTGTGGCATGAGGCTGTCTGCAATGTGGGCACGTGACAATTAAAGATAAATTCATATGCAAAATGTAATTTTTACTACCTACAGAATATGTATAACGGCAAAAGAGAGTCAGACTCAGTCTTGAGCTGGAAGCCTCTGGCACAGGATCCAAAATCTAAAAGCATCAGTGACCAATATAGACAGGGAGAGAGCAATGTACCTCAACAGAAGAACAAAAAGAAAAAAATTCTGGAAAAAACCGCCATGAAATGTCCAGAGATTTGGGAAATGTCTTGGGTTGAACAAGTGAGAAACACTAAATATGGTTGTGAATACAAACTCATTGACTCTCTGCTTCCTCAGTCTAAATTCCATCCTCTGTTATGGATTTAAACATATATATTTTAAAAGAACTGAGAGGGGATTAAAGAGAGATTAAATCTTCTATCTTTTTCATTCCAGGGAAAAGTTCCTAATTGCTGCCCTTCTACTTGTAGTGGATAAAGGATATAGAAAAATCTGAGCCTAATGATTAGAGATCTGGCGTAGGAAAAGGGATTTCATGTTTCATTTCCTGACCTCTTTGGAAACTTTATACAGGACTCAAAAAAGAAATTAACTCCTCAGAGAGGCAACATCACATCCAACTCTTGCCTAACCCTCCTGACCACCTGGCTGTGGAGGCAGGTCCTACAAGGGTAAATATCCTTCCTACCCCTGTGTCCTCTGAATGGTTGAGGGTGATTAGGAAAAGATCATAAAAACCAGGGAAACACTGATGGGCAGAAAAAAAAGAGAGTTTTAATCATGGTGCTTTCCCTGTGACCCTATGAGGACTTTCCTTCCTATGCTAGGGCTAACAACATGTACAGTTCTGTTGGAATAACCAAAGATAATAATTTTTTTTTTTGCAAACATGAATATTCATGCAATCATAGATATATAATCTTCAAAGCCATCTTCAGTCTATCCATCCCTCCCAGTTCAAGGCAGAGTGAATGCTATATTTAGTCTCCAGCTTCCCAGATAAAGAATTTAGAGCAGCAGCAAAGGGGGAGAAGAAAAACGGGCTGTATTGAAATTGTACTGGGATACATTACATAGTAATTCATGAACCTGCTGTAGCTAATGCTGTTATCACAAATCTACTATTATTTACTGTGCTAGGGCGTGCAAAGAAATGCTCAATTCAGTTTTACATATGTAAATTAAACACATAAACCTGCACATCTTTCCTTATTAGGCTGTGAAATGTTATGAGTCAAATGTGACAAATAAGTTATTCATAGGAACTGGTGGCCATCCATTTTAAACTATTCCCTGCAGACCACAAATACCTTCATATCCTAATGAATTCCCAGACTGTCTGGCAGAATCAGCCAAATAGATTTTAAATATTTTAAAGCATTTCTGAATAAGATAGTAAGTAGTCCACTCCAGATTTATAATATTCCCCAGCAAATAAAAGACTTTTCCTATTTTTTTTTTTTTTCCTCTGGATTCAGTTTAATTGCTGTCTGGATACTTGAAGAAAATTTTGATTAATTTTAACAGATGAAGAGTCATTTGAGTTAAAAGCCATCTTAGAGCCTTCCACATTCCATCTTCTTGCATTAACACAGAGCTGAGACTGGCAAGTGCAAGGAAGTTTTGATCTATTTTGCCAGCCAGTAATGTGGAATTTGAGAATTCAAAGCTGAATCCCCAGATGTAACACAGATTTAATTTGTGACATAAAGAGGTCCCCTAATTACTTTGTACCTCATATTAACCGCTGGAAAAAAAAATCTATGTTCATCTCACAGTACATTTTGATTCTAAAATATACTACAAATGAAAAAGGAAAAAAGGGCACTGACATGCAATCTCTGTGATTGTCCCAGGGACCTGGGCAATGAAAAGTTCAGGGAAAGGAAAAGAAATGGGGAACTGATGACACATTTTTGTTCCTTAACTCATGTTGCTGAGAAGGTCTGACAGAAGAGACACCATAATTACCCAAAGCTTTGTGGAAGAAGTAAGGCTACAGACAAAGAAGAATATTTGGGTCCATTCTTGGCTTGGCAGTACTTGTTCCAAAGCTAAACAAACAAGATGAAACACAAGTTATATCCATTTTTTTTGCCTTTGTAAAATTTGAAGACCCTTTAATTGATATAATTTTACCAGTATTAGAAAAGCACTCTCACTCTTCATGCTAATAATTGGTGCAATCTTGTCAGCATTATAATATAGTTCTAATTACCTACATTCAATAATGCAGAATATAAATAGGAATGGGAAAATGAGCAATATTGTAATCAAAGGAGACAGAAACTTAATTTGGATTTATACTTTCAAAATAATGAAAGACTGAGGTAGAATACATTTTTGCTATTAAGTTTTGAGGAGAGGGAACTTTGTAAAGGAGAACATAGAATGAGCTTGAGTAGTATCTGTGAAGACATTAAAATAGACAATAGGTGAGAACAGCTGGGATCTCAAATACCCTTCCAGCTTGGATAGGGAAGTCTGGGGGAAAAAAAAAAACAAAAACCTTCTAAAACTCCATAGTGTTAAGTCTGGGAATTGCTGTCCTATGTGTCAAGAAAAATCTCGAACCACTGATCCTTTCTTCTCTATGTTTGTGGAAGGGCAAAATGTTTTATAGGAAAATTCAAAACCCTACATCAAGCAGACAAAGAAAAACCTATTTAAACTGAGTTTTGTGCTGCACTATTCTTACTTGTAAAGGCAAAACCTGTGACTGGACTTGATCACTCACCACATGCCTAGGTGCACATGCAAGACTTGTGATAGATGGGTAAATTATATTTTTAACAACTATTACTTCTGGAAAGGATATGGCTTGCAAAAAAAAAACCAAGTGCATTAGCCAAGAAATCTAAAAATTAGTAAAATCTCTAATTAGCAAACCAAAACCACTACACCACCTCAGAAACATCTGACTCTGGGCTGCTTCTACACAGGACATTAAAAAAATTGTACCACTGGTCAGCAGCTTCTTCAGCAAATTTGTCTGGAAAGGTGCCATCTGAAGAGAAGGCTCTGGGGAGACTTTATTATGGCCTTTCAGTATCTAAAAGGGCTTCTAAAATATGGAGAATGACATTTTATACAGGCATACAGTGATAGGACAAGGGGCAATGTCTTCAAAGTGACAGAGGTCAGGGTTAGATTAAATATCAGGAAGAAATTCTTTCCTGAGAGGGTGGTGAGGCACTGGCACAGGTTGCCCAGAGAAGCTGTGGATGCACCATCCTCAGATAATGAGGCCTCTGCTGGGCTTCAGGGTGTCCCCAGTGGGCTGCAACAGGGTCCAGATAGCGAAGTCCTGTTCAGCACAGGCCTGTCTGCCTGTCCGAGTTCCCAAGCAGTTCTTAGCCACAGGCAACCTTAGCAAGCTTAAGTGATATCAGCTCTTTTAGTGATTATCAGCTCATTGTGATTTCAGCTCTTAGCTTGCTAGATGCCGCAGGCAGGCAGACGCAGGGAGGGAGGGGAGAAGGCTGTGTGAGGTTCCACAGCGATGACTTTATTGAATCTTCTGTGAAGGTCTCAGGGACAGCTCTTCTGCTGAGCTGGGCAAAAGCAGCTCTTTATATAGGTTACAGGGGTTTTGGAAATTGTCCAATAGTAAGGGTCAAAGGAAAGTGACCTATAGTCTTACAGAGAGATAAGCAAGGGTCTGAAGGCAGAAGAGAGGGTCTTCTAAGGTCCAGTCATCATGACTCGGCATTTCCTATCTTAGGCTGCTGAACGCCAGGGAGCCCTTGCAGGTCCTGGGCCTGCTACACTCGGAAGTATTCAAGGCCATGTTGTATGGGGCTTTGAGCAATCTTGTCCCAGCACACCTGGTCTGTAGCTGGACAGATATATCTGGCCATAAACAGAAATCCAATTCGGCTAAGCCTAGTTCATTATAGAAAAGAGTTTCACCTTTCAGAAATGCCAATACACTGGTGTGACGTGTCATTTGAAAGAAGTGAATGCACAGATTGGGAGTGAGGAATGGAAAACGTTTGTGTTTACTCAGAATTCTTTGAAATATAATAAAAATTTAAGCAGGAGATTTTTATATATCTGAACTCACGAAGGCAGCTGAACTGTTTTCTGAAAGGACTTTCCTTTGCATGCCTGTGTCAGGTACAAGGAACATGAATACTTAAACCTGCTTTTGGCTGCTCTCGAGACACATTCTGATTAGAGCAAGGCATGTTACCTCCCAGGGCTGTGACCTCGAGAGACCATGTACTTTTACAGAGCTAAAAGTTTGTCAGCCCCAAACTTCATAGATTCCTGGGTTTCCTCAGGCAGATGATTAAGAATTTTTTCTTGGCAAGAAGTTTTTAGGTAAGAAATACATTCTAAAATGATGGATAACTTTTGTCTGCTCTTTCATCTGTAGTGCTGTTGCTTTGCAGGGAGCCAGCTGTGCCTGTCAGAAATGCAATGCCATAATTTTGATAGATTGGTATTTTCTTGTTTTATGGAAAGGTGAGAGTTAGGCCCTAGGAAGTACTTATGCCTTAGAAGTAGAAAATTTTGAATTTTGTTTTATTTTCGGTTTTTCCCACACCTATGACTAGGCCATTGAGAAGCACAGACAGCCAGAAAGTAACTGTATTCCAATACCCACAAGTGTCCATTAAGCATTCTCCATACTACAGGGAACCAAAACAGATTTTCTTTAAGGCAGGAAAAGCCCTTCTGAGTATAATTAACCTCATCAAATTGAATTTTTATCAATTTACTTTCACAGGATCTGCCCTGTGTGTATTTACTGGCTTCTGTTCCTATATGCTACTTGTTTTGTTTTTAAATAATATTGTTCACTTCAACGCTGTTACAAATTACTGCCCTTCAGGGGGATTAGTCAGGAGTCTTATGCAACAAACCTATAAAGAAGTGGAGGGAATATCATCCAGTGATTAATCACATACAGGTCTCAAGAAGAGTTTTCTTCCCCTTTTATCCATATCTCATCAGTCTCCAGCTTCCTGAGACAAAGCTGAGTTTGTCTGCAGACTGGCAATAACAGCATACACTGTGGAGGTGAAGAGGAGATGAGCCAAGCCTCTTTATGGAGCTGCTACTGGCAAAAAAATGCCTCAAAAGGCTGTAATTGGCAGTTAACTCTAAGCTGTTTTCTTCAGAAGTACAAAAATAGCCTTTATGTCTTCCACCAAAGCAAAACATTGAGCCACTGCATTTAGAAAAGAGAGCATTCTTTCAAAATTGGCAAGGGAGAAATGTTTTGGTTGTTGTGTTGTTCTTTCACAACAGCTGTGAGGTTTTTGCCTGCAGTTTACTCAACAAATTTCAGAGCACCTTTAAGGTTTTATTTGTGTCTCTCTAAGCCTTGGCCTTGACGTTCAAAATGACCCAGTGTCTTAGGTTGGAAATGGGGATGTGTATTCTATTGTCACCTGTCAGAGGTGGGGCAGTTCTCTTCTGTTCATTGGGCAGTTTTCCTTATCTCTTCCACAACCAATCCTCCCTCCAGGAGATCTCTGCTGTTCA
>NW_005054516.1:519835-525285 GCF_000277835.1 Geospiza fortis
TATATTATTATATTAAAATTATAATAATTTATCAAAATTATAATAATTGACATTTTCCATTTCAAGGGAGGCACCTGCCTTCCTTCGCAGACACCTGTCTTTCCAAGCCAAAACACCCAGTGTGTTTAGGCCAGGTGGCTTGGGGCCCTAAGCAACTTGATCCGGTGATCTCTAAGGTCCCTTCCAACCCAGACAACTCTATGATTCCATGATACACTTCCAGTTTAGCAGACTCTCTCAAAACTAACTGGATAATTCTGTATAATCCCAAATACTCCAGGTGATGCTCTAGGGAGCCAAGTGAATCATTTTAAAGGCTCAAAGCCTCACACTGCATCCCAGTGTTGACAGCAGGCCATACCAGACCTGCCACTCATCTGCAGGACTGAAGAATTCAGCTGATGTCTTTTCAGGCAGTGATGGTTCAGGGCTGAAGGATGTACACACTGATCCCACAGGTTAAAGAAAATCTAATCTAAATCTGCCCTCTTCCTGTTTAAAACCATTATCCCTTGTCCCATCACTACATTCCCATGCAAAATCCCTCTCCAGCTCTCTTGTAGCCCTGTCAGGTACTGGAAGGTGCTAACAACACCTCCTCAGAGCCCTGTTTTCTCAAGGTTTGACAACCCCAACTCCCTCAGCCTTCATATATCCACAACATGGATTGGTGCCTGTCCCACTTCTTTCTTATTCAAGAACACAGGCCAATTCATATATTTAGTTCTGTTAAAAAGGGCTTCTTCCAAGCAGATACATTAAAGTTTGGAAGAGGTCTAGAATATCAGGTTTACATGGCTGAAGACAGTGTAGACAGTGTTTCTTTGGGGGTTTGGGGTTTCTTTTTGGTACAGAGTCTTAGTACCATGCCATCCTCATTCCTATTCTGGCTTCCCTGTAGTGGAACTCAACAAATGAATTTAAAATGTTCAGGATTCACTATTACTCATTTATAAATTGAGAATGTTCCATTCATTTCTTGCACAGGCATGTGCAGAGATTACTTGCTTGTTTTACAAGTGTTCTGTAGCATACAATCCCTTTGTTCCAGAAGTTAAGACCTCAGCTACAGACATTTTGCTTTGGATTAAAAATTGGCATGCACTGCTTCCTTCAGAAACATAATTCTTTTGGCAAAATGCCCTTCTATACTTCAAAAAGTCTTCCTTCTTGAATATGGATTTTACTCTCTGCTTTTTTCACTGTTAAAAAGCCCTTTTAAAAATTAAATACACTTGGACATATACTTTCTACTTCATAACAAGGCCTCTGCTTTATTCTTGCTTAATGTATAGTCAAGGGAAAATGATTCTCCTTGGTTTTGGTCATTATCAAACTGTACAGTTTTTTTTCTTTTCATCTCCAAATGTATGATTGACATACATCCCTCTGTGTATCTGAAAAAAAAATAAAAATTAATTTAACAATAATATTTAATAAGGCACAAAGTGTGTGTGTCATTGCTGGGCTGTATTACAAAAGCATCCATGAACTGAGGAGCAGAAACATGGAAAGAAAGCAAATAAAGCAAGTAATTGTGGGGTAAGTGATGGTTTTCCTCTTTTCCTGTCAATAAATACCTTCCAGTTCAGAGTCCAAAGACAATTATAAGTACTCTGAATTACCCAGAAACAGATTGTAGAGGGTGAAGGGAGGAAGTAATCTAACCTAGACTCATCTAAAAGTTTGATGAGTATATCTGAGCTACTTAGCACATTTATAACCACTGGGAATTTTTTTTCCCTTTATAACCATTGGGAAAAAATTTAAAAAAAATCCTCAGAGGGAAATTCATTCAGTCTGTGTAAAAGATTCCTGCCAGTGTGTTATGAGCCTTTTAGCGGGACAACCCAATTCCTAGCAGGCATTCAGACATCTAACATTTAAACAACAAAAGAGATGAGTCCCATCTGGGATTAAAGCTTTATATCAAGTTCCCTACAGTTTTTTCCCCATAATTCTGCCCCCCAAGTGTATTTACACAGCAGAATGGACAAATTGCCCTCTTTGCCTGTGTGTGCTGCTTGACTTGTCAAAAAATGCTATTTTCATTTTACACAAGGCTAGCTGATAAAATTTGACAATTTTGCATGCAGTGTGAAATTATTCATATAACTCTGGATTTTCCTGCTTTTCAATGCCATTTTTAATTGAGCCACCTTTACATATTTATTAGCTTACTCAGCTGGTTACAGGAATCAAAGAAAGAAATCATTGCAGAACAGGAGACTCATTTCACAAAATACTTAGATGAAGTTCAGACCAATATAATTTTTTTAGTGTCCAAAGACCAAATCACTGTTTAAAGCAAGGAAAAATGGAACAACAGTCAGACCTAGGCCTTTACATATGGACATGAAATTTGTGTGAATATATTTAAAAATTTTTCTTTCAATACAGAATTTTTTCAGCTTTCATACATCACCCAAAAAGTCTCTCTTAAACTATTTCTTTAATTATCTGTTCCCATTTCTTTTACCCCTGTTGCAGGCTGTAACTTTATCTGCTGTAGCTTTTGCACCAGATATGTTTATTTTGATGTGTGCTGAGAAAAGACCAGCCCAGTGAAGCATCCTCAGGGACACAAATATATGTCTACATATACATATATATATATATAAAATAAATTCTCTTTCCCATGTGACTCTCTAACCAAAGGACACAGCTGTTATACTAGGCAGGAAGCCACGCTGGGAGTTAAAGGCAAAAGGAGATTTTACACTAAAATAATTATTTAAAAACAACCTACAGCAGCTGTAGTCACCAGCATAACCTGAAGTTCAGTGTTATTTCACTGTAGCATCACGCTCCAGTGCTAGACTGTTCATGTAATGAGAGAAATCAACCTGCACTGAGCATAACTTAATTATTGCTGAAATTTGGTGTTACAAATGTCCCGAAGCTTTTTCTTGTTAATTGTGTGGAAAGTTAATGGCATGTAAACTGCTTTTTTAAATCTTATTTTGTTCTTTGTGTTTCAAAACTCCTGAATGTCAGAACTGACAAACAGGAGTTTTGAAACTCCTGAGCTTCAGGATTAGACCTGATGGAAGAGGATTGAAGCAAATAGTGGAGTATGGGAAAATGTTATAAATGCATGAAGCAGGCACAAGAGGAGTTAAAGACATAGATTGTGCTTAAGGATATGAAGGACCAAAGACCATTGAATTTACACCAGAAATCAAAACTTGCCCAACCATGAGAGGTTATGTCTCCTTTCTTTCCTCTATGAGAACAGTAAGCAGAACACAAAACATCTGTACTCATAAATAAAATTCACATCTAAGCAAGATATCAAACATGGAGATAAGTTTAGCCAAGTTCTATCTGCTCTCCCTATCATCACTGCTGGGTGGATTTCTGGTTCTCCAACAGTCACAGGTGCACTTTGCAGCAGTCACTGACCTGTCTCATGAGTCCTCTCTGAGACACTGGAATATCAGCTTGCTTAAACCTTGGCTGCTCCTGCCTGGAAAAGCTATTAAAAATAATCAAATTAAAGGAGCTTGTCAGCAGATGAACCAGAAAGATTTGGACAGCCTATAGCTCAGAAAGGTGCTCAGAAAATTACTCCAATGCTTACAAATATATATTGTTCAAATCCAAATCTGATGAGAATTGTTAGTGTCAGGAAAAGAGGATGCAGTTGATATACATTCTACCCTTTATGTTTTTTGCCTAGTTTTAATATTTAATTGCAAAATGCCATTGAGATTTCAGTGCTGATATTTTTGGCACATTATTGAATTGGGAGCCTATAATTATTTATAAGATGTTTATGAAGGCCATGACCTAGAATTTCTACTCAGAATGGCATTTAGGACTCTGATAGGATCTCTGTGGAACTTGAGTAAGTGTATAAAATTAACTTTTCCTGAATCAGGATTAAAATAAGCTGTTATTTTCTGTTTGAGAAAGCTTCTACTAACTGGCAGCAATAGCTTAAAGAGATAAAAGGGAGCTGTCAGTCTCAAAAAAACCTCGGCTCGAAAGGAGGTTAATCTTGCTAAATCCTAGATTGACAGAGATCTTGTATGGATTCTCAGAGCTGAATATACATCCAGATAAACAGAAATGCCATTTCAAAATCTCTCAGAATTAGCCCCAAATTTTCTAGAGTATTAATCCAAAATCCTTCATCTGTTTGTTTATTTATTTATGTAGCCTGCTTTCTGGAGAGGAACTATGCACATTTACATCCTGAAACCAACCAGTAAGATACAAACCTATTCAAAATAGACGGTTTAATAAAGCAATAATTGAACTGTGCTTTTAAGACAATTAAAACATGCAAGCAGGACCAATTTCAAAGGTTTTCCAGCTTGCACAGTGAAGCCTGGAGGAGCTGTGATTTGTCCAGCCAGGTCTTTCATCCTCAGTGTTTTCCCCTACAACAGTTTCACCGGGGACCATCAGACCCTGGTGGATGTCAGTGTTTTAATCTCAGTGTCAGGTATTTTTCAAGTAAGGTGTCAGAGGAGTTAAACTCTTCTGGACCCACTGATTTAACATCACCTTCTTGTCCTGGAAAAGATTTCCAGGCCCAGCAAAGAGAACAGTTATGCCAAAGTGTCTGTGCTAGCTCAGCGTGTGCTGGGTGGCGCATGGAGATGGTGGAGTGTAGGCAGCATAGGTAGCTTAACAATTTAGGGGAAAAAAGGCAAAAAGAGAGAATAAATCAGAATGAAAATAATTATATCAAGGAAATCAAACCATTTCAGTGTCAGGTGGGGTTTTTTGTTTGAGTGTTTTTAAGCATTCTAGATTGGCAAAATGTGAAGTTGGGATTATATGAGGAGATTAGAAGGGAAACTAAACAAATCTAACAGGACTGCCAGGCTGTTAATGCCAAGACTCTTACTCCAAACAGCTCTGCCTCGTTTGGCAACAATCTATTCCATTTGTGAAATGGGACAGAGAAAAAAATGAACATAAAAGGACTGAGCCATTCAATAATTATCAGCTGAGATTCAATTTAGGGAACAGCTGAGAGAAGGTCACACCAAATTAGAGGGAAAAACTCAATGATCTGAGCACCTCTGATGTGCTGTGTTGGAATGAAATTCCCTTTGCCTTTACTTGGAAGAGAAGCAAACCCATTCATTTCAGTGGTACCTGGGATTTCTTTCTTGGAACACCAGTTCCTGGTGCTGGTGGTGAAAAACATAGGTAGTGATAAAAGCAGTTTGGCTACAATTTAGAAAACAGTTATACTATTTCCAAGGAGAATGGAAAGCCGCAGATCTGAATAATCTAAATTAACAGGCACTTTGGAGCAAAGTTGAAAGAGAGGTTAGCCAAGACCTTTGCTGTTAGAAACATGGAGTTTATGGTTGTATATAGGCAGCTGTGTATGTCTTTAAGCTTTTGTCAGGTAATCTGAAGCCAAAGGTTGATTTGCTGCAAATTTGAATACCAAGAAAGCAGATTTAAGATGAATATAGTATTTT
>NW_005054516.1:525437-542109 GCF_000277835.1 Geospiza fortis
AGCCAAAAGAAAAAACAAGGATTAAACTTCTTTAACTTGCTACAGAAGTAACAGAACATTTATTCTTGGAAGGGCAGGGGGCTAGAAGGAGGGGAAGAACAGAAAGGAGAGCTGATGGTGAACATTTGTTGTAAGCAAAATTCACTGCAGTACAGGAAACACTAAACTGTGATTATAGTGTATTACATGCAAACTATGTGCCACATCTACTAAATCAGTGCTTCTCTGTGCCTGGTAAACACAATAACTAACCACAGTGTTAAGATATTTCATCATTTGAACTTGTTCAAATAAACCATTCCTCCTTAGGCTGCTTAAGGAAACTACTTGGAGCACCTTGCCAAAGCTAAATCCTGGGTCAAATTTATATTTGTTGTTGCAGCTGAATCAGTTTTTTAATTCCCTTCTCTACTCCCCCTGAGCTCAGTCTGGTGCCCTTTATTTTAAATTGGAATCTGGAATCTTTCCAAAAACTAATAGAAAGTTCTCTGAGACAACATTGTGAGCATTTGTTTGATTATCTAAACAATTTCCCAGCTTCCTCCAAACAGAAGGACTCTTACTAGGAAGGGATTCAAGAGCTGAACACATTTAGACTGGTGAAAGGCAGTGAAGAGGGTATTAAATCACAGTTTACAAGTACTTATGAGGGATTTAAGGCATTGCAAGGATTCACTAGGCATTGCATTTTTCTATTGCAAAATACATGGAGAATTTAATTTGTCAATTTACCTTCAGTCTGCTTGCAAAATGCAGGAATTACTACTTCATGAAATACAGGATTAATGTCTACCCAAGCAGTCAGAAAGGACAGGCCAGGGAAAGCTGCAGTACTCATCACCATTATTTTAAAAGCTTTTCAGGGGTCCATTAAATAAGTATATGTTTGGATATATAAAATAGATAGCAGCAGATACTGAAAACAGAATACATTTTTTGCCAGGGGAGTTTTTTAGAGTTCAACATATCTAATCAAACTATTGAAATAGAAAGAGAATAACTTACCCCAAACTGGTTTACTTTCTGTTCCAAGCCATTGACACCACGGGAGAAGCAGAAGAAAGTCTCTTTGACACTTAAAGATTGTTCTCACACACCTTAAATAAGCAAAGAAATAATGAAAGCAATTCATTTAAAGACATGGGGCATAATTTCAAGAATTCTGTGACACTTGTGTCTAAATCAACAAGTGGTGAAGGAGCTGAAACCTGCCATTATGTTTGTGGTGTTCCAGAAAACACCTACTGAAAACACCAAACAGTGCTCAGAGTGCTGTGTCCCTCCAGCCTTCCCACCTTCCCTCATCCTTTGCCATCTCTGCTCCAGGATGGATTTATAGCAGCTGCCACAAGAGCTCTCTGCCACAAATGTGTCTGATTTTGAACCAGTTCAGTTTCTGACCTTCTGAAAACCCCACTGAATTTCACTGTCTAATCATTTACTGGGTAACAAAAAATATTAGTTCTATCAATTTCAGAGTAGCTTACTTGGCTTTCTGGTTTTGGTTTTATTCTGTTTTCAAAAGTGAATAATACAAGAATTTTCTCCTGACCATTTCTCTTTTTCTATGCAGCTCATGATTTTGTTGGTCTCTGTCATACTCTCCCTCACTTTTCTCATCTGAATACTTGCTTAAATTTGCAAATACTTGCATAAATTTGCAAAATTGCTCAAAATACTTTATAGAGAACATTTTTCATTACTTTGCTCTTACCTGTCTATTTTTTTATTCTATTTTCTTGACTTGGAAAAGGATTTCCAAGTCAAGAAAATAATTTCTAAACAGGCACAAAGTCAAGTATTTCTCTTAAAATTTTTCCCTCTAATTTTTTTTTTTGTGTTTTATTCTCTACCATTTTTAACAGCACTGCCCTATTTGCCTTCATGAAAGCTCTTTATTACTGAGCAGGATTTCTGAAGAGACCAGGAACAGTGACTCTGATTTTTTCAGACTGGCAAAAATTAATTTAGTAGTCTCTCTTTATGTACAGTGAGAATTTCTGTCCTGTGTTTACTCCTTTGCATTTAACAAGAACTGTCTTCCATCAGCAATTGCAGCTCTTTATCACCCAGCATCAGGAAAACCTGCTGCAATTTCTTGCTTGTCTTTCAGTTTAAAATGTCCTGAATCATTTTCTGTCAGCTGCAAATTTTGTCACTTCTCTACTTGTTCCCTTTTTTGGATCTCTTATGAATATTTCAAACAGCACAAGTCTTGCACAGATTTCTTTAGTGACAACTGTGAAAACTGGGCTTTTTTTCTCTAATCTCGAAAGAGTTGTAATTCTATCTCTCTTATTGCTTATGTTTTATTTTTTTATACACTCAAGTAAGTAGCTGGGTTTTTAAATTCCAGCTGTACTTTAGAAACCACAAGAGATTTTGAATTTTATTTGTTTGTTTGTTTGTGGGAGAGTTTGTGGTTGGTTGGGGGTTTTGGCTACTGATGTATTAGGCAAGACCTGTAGGATGTGAGAAATAACTTTTGTCTACAAAATCTTTTAAAACTCTTTTCCACTGTGTCTTAATTACAAACATGACTTTTAATTCTGCTGACAATTCTGGGATATATTGGGTTAAACAAGTTATTTTCAAGATTACTTCCTGATCTCTTAAAATACTTTGGTTTTGTTTAATTTTCTGAGTTGAAGCAATATGGAGATTGATGGCTCACTGTGGAGACCATTACTATGGAAATGTAAGAGATGAAGTTCATGAGAAATGTCAAGAACAGCCACTTCCTTCCCATTTCAAAAGGAAAATTCCTACTGGGATGTAATATTCATTGTAATTTTTAGTTCCTAATTAAAGACAAGGTTGATTGTCACATCACCCAATGACAAGGTTAGAATGAGTGTGGATTTTATATTTTATAAAAATCAATGAATGCAAAGAACAACTGTAGGATTGTACTCCTGAAGGAGAATTCTGGTGTTCCTGAGCTGTGCTCATCCTTTGTTTCAGCTCCTGAGGATCTCAACCAGCCTTTCTGCTTTCACTAAGAGTGAATTTTCATTTCAAGCAACAGAGTAGTTTGCTTTTGTGATCACCTGAGTTTTTTACGTCTTAAAGTAGATCAGTTTTAGTACTTAGATTGCAAACAACAGAGCACTTTGCTTTTGTGATATTCTGTTTTTTACATCTTAAAGTAGATCAGTTTTAGTACTTACCTGTTAAATCATGCTTTAACAGACAGCACAGCATCACTGAGAGCCAGAGAGAGGAGCCAGACCAGCCTCCATCTCCATTCCCAAGTGACTGAACCAACAAGTTATAAATAAACTCACATTTGAATTGACTGACTGGTCCTCCCATTCCAATTTTGGTTACTGTGTAAATTGATTTATTTTGGTGCAGAGTAAAGATGTATTTAGGATAATTTAACAATCAGAAAAGCAAGATAGCTCTGGCACTTGATGAATGAAACTAGGTAACATTTTCACCATAAAGCATATCTGAAGGAGTAAATGAAAATTAAGTTTATTCAAATGAAGACTCTAATGTGTTGTTCAGTGGTATGGGAGAAAATGGGATGTCAAATCCCAGGTGTTTAGGGCAGATACAGAGAAGAGAAAAGTAAATCATTGTACATTTCAAGATATTTGGGAAATCATGACCAAAATGTGGACAGAGATTATCAGCATTTCCTCCCAAGATCAGGTGCTTGAATAGTTTTTTTCAAAGCAATGTTCTTTTCTACCTGCATGCTTCCTTTCTCTCTTTCTCTTTAATTCAACTCCAGGTATCAAATGTGAACCTTGAATATTTTTTTCCCAAATATTGCTTAGGGTACTTCCTACAATAAATACATGATTTTCCAAGTTCTCCATGTCCTTTTTAATATATTTGGGTTTTTTTTCCAAGGAGTAGGAAAGTACTGGTAAACTGAGAGCTGAGAATCCAACTGGGATTTTTCTTTTCCATTAACAGGTCATAGTGCTAATAACATTTACTTAATCACCATTGTTATCAGTAATTTTAAAAAGTTAAATTGTCATGACTTTATATAAACATAGTAAGAACAGGACAGAAGTAGCAGACAAGAACCAACAGTATAATCTCATTTAATTTCCTGGGCATGCAGTTCTGAAGGAAAAGAGTTACTTTCATCAGAAGGAGCAAAGCCTAAACTGCTGGAATTTGAAATTCCCTGCGTTACTCTTCCCACCAACCACTGTCACATCACTGCACAAGGGGAGGCAAAGGCACAGCTGCAGCCTGGTTACAACATGAAACAATCCCATTGTTAAGTGGAAAGGCTGACGCTTGAGCTCTGCCTGCTTTTTGCCAAACTGATTAATCTTTCCCTCTCTAGCCACCTGCCCATCTTTATAAGGCTTTTCAGTACTCAATTATCTGCAAAACTTCTGTCCTTCTTTCGGGCTTGATGAAATTGGTCAACAGATCAGATGCCAGTACCCAAGGACAGACTGGCAAATGAACAGCCAACACAATCATGTCAGCAAAAACTTCTCCAAGTAAGAGGGAGCCACAAGCAGTAAAAATCTGCTAGCAACAGATTAATGGAAATAAATTTAGTCACCAAAATGAGAGGCCATGACAAGTCTTCTTGCTGAAGCTGTTCCAGCTTTAATGAAAGAATTAAAGATTCATCAGGCTACAGGGAAGGAGCAAAAAGAATCATGACTCTGTCTAGTGCTTAGGGCACATGCCTGGCTGAGGAAGGATGTGAGCTGTAATTGCTTGGAAAGCATCAGTGCTCAGAAGATAAGTGATGAGAGCTGCTCTCACCAGATACTTTTCATACCTGGCTGGCTGCAGCATTCATCTGTGATGCCTGGTTTGTCCCTACAGGTGAGGAGGAAACTAGATATTAATAATTTTTTTTAATCTTTAGTAGCACTTTCCTCATGTAATTGTTGCTGCTGAAGCAGAGCCCTGGCTGTGGCCAAAGTTCTGTATTTTGGGCACCCTCCCTGGCTACCTCCTGCATCAATCTCTGCAGAAAAGGAGGGTCAGGGACCTGGTACTGCAGGCAGAACTTCAGCAAGATTCAAAAACCTTGCAAAGATGAGGAATTTTCAGGCTTTCTCAGGAGGAAATAAGCACACTGCAGCCAAAGCCCTTGTTGATTGTCAGCCATGGGGTGGGTAACTTTGTTGCTCATGTCTGCAGCTGGAATGAACCAAGTAAATGACTTTACTCTTTTGGGAATAATAGAAGGTTTGAGTTGGAAGGAACCTTGAAGATCACCCAGTTCCACCCCCTGCCATGGGCAGGGACAACTTCCACCAACCCAGGTTGCTCCAAGCCCTGTCCAGCCTGGCCTTGGACACTTCCAGGGATCCAAGGGCAGCCACAGCTGCTCTGGACAACCTCTGCCAAGGCCTCCTCATCCTCACAGTAAAGAATTTCTTCCCTAAATCCAATCTAACCCTGTCCTCTGTCAACTTAAAACCATTCCCCTTGCCCTAATATACATTCCTAGGTTAGATGAGCTGTGGAAAGCCCCATCAGCTGCAGGATCACAAGATCCTACTTTTCTCCAAGAAATCCTCCCCCTGGACTGTTGTAGCAATCAAATAATAACTATTCAAATGCTAATTTCTAATTACATGTAGACTACTTATGATTACTTTATCACTGATTTGGATTGGGTTTGCACCAGAAGCAAACCAGAAATGGCAATTTCTTGCTTCTCTGAAAAAAACTACCTCGTAGTTTTTGCCACCATTTTAATTTTAGTTACAGGTGATGCTTGGATGATATATTGAAGTAACATTTTTGGCTATGGAGATATAGCTGAAAATGGGGTATTTGGGTAAAACAGAGTGAGACTTGTGTCTAGATAATATCTAATCTAGGAATATATGTATCTTGATGTGGAAACTGAGAAATCATTCTAGCCTGTTAGCACAGAATTAATCACATGCTGTTGGCAGGGCAGTGGGAGACCCCTGGATAACTCACATATGTTTATCCCATCAGTTAAACAAACATTTAACACCACATGGATTTGTAACAACACACATTACAAATTTATAATTTATGATTGGTTGATATTGTTGAGCACTTCTGAAGGATCCTCACTTTCCTCACACAGTGCACAGGGCCAGAGTCAGCCTGCACAGGTCAGTGAGGAGTGCAAAGAGTGGCTCAGTAAATACCAAAAGCCATCCTGGGCCTGCCTCCCACCTTCCTGTGCAGCAAGACAGCAGGGAACTGAATTCACAAGGACAATGTGTTTCAAAGTTTGGTTTAACCTCACTTACCCTTTTTTAGAATTTACCCTTTCTAGAATTTAGGTGGGGATACAGTGCTCTGTGCACATGGCTTGGGCAGAGTCCACAGTAGCCATCTGACAGGAGCAAGGCATTGCTTTTTTAGTTGGTTTCACACCAGTGCATGTCACACCAGCTCTGCGTGTCAGGAGGCTACTGAGGGGTAGGCTAGGAGAATTCCAGAGAGCCAGGGAGATTAAAAATATGTTTAAAAGAAAAGTTATTGAATAATCAAATGAGCACAGTATGGTGCACTTAAAAAAAAAAAAAAGGAATTAAAAAAGAATATTAAAAAACAGGGAAGGGAAGGCAAGGCAAGGCAAGGCAAGGCAAAAATAAGAAAAAAGAAGAAAGAAAAAGAAAAAATAAGAAAAGGGGAAAAAAAAGCAGTTCTGACTTCAACACATGCCAACTCAGGTGGCACATCAAAGTGGGCATTTGGCAGGAGATGGATGTTAGATGAAGCAAATTCCCTCAAAAGTTTTGCTAGAGCATCTGCCTGTGTGATACAATTTCAGCAGCAAGAGGAGTATGACCCTCTGGTCCTTGTTTTATCAAGGGCAGCAGCTTTGCAAGGGGATGGCATTTCTCAGGAAAGCAATGTCAGCTGGTGAGTCTGTCCCAGTACCATGTGCCTGCCAGCTGCTGGAACAGAGCAGCCCAGCTTTGATCTGCAAGAAGCTGGCTGGGAGCGCTGGCTGCTCATCTCATTTTAATTTTGCAGAATTACAGCAGGTAGCTCCAATTTCACACCCTGCTTCCCTCACAACATCTCTTCCCGGTGAAGGTCACAGCCTGCTCTGGGTGCACAGGATGGATTTCTCCTCCAGTCGTGCCATCAGCAGCAAAAGCAAGATGGAACAGGTGCTTTCTGTGAAAAGTCTGTCTGTCCTGTGCTCAGGTGTGTGACTGGGCTTTGCAAGATGCCCAGGCTAGCTCTAAATTAGCTGGCTTAAATACCCAAAATATTACAGAGAGTGGAGTGTGCAGCTGAGGTTACAAAACTCTCTTGCCACCCTCAAACTGCATTCAGGAGCTGCCCTGTGCTGAGCTCCTGGAGTTCCTTCACTACCAACATTTATCCAGCAGGGCTTTCTAAATGGATTCCCATGCGTGCACCAAAATCAGGGGCCCCTTATTCATGCTAAGTCCAGCTCCACATGGTGCATGCTTGCCACAAATCCCCTGAAAGTGCCCTGCCAATAACTTTTCTCTATTTTTTTTCCTCTCTCCCCCTCCATGTGGTGGTAACACCTTATCACCACTACAAATAAGAAAGTCACACCTTGAGATATCACCTTGGGATGGAACAAACAACTTCTTACACCTAATGGACTTTATTGATCAGGGATAAGAGTCAATAGCTTGAATATAGTTACCTACCATCATTTTAGGTTGTGTGGAGCATCCTGACTGCTGCTTCAGCTGCTGCCCAGCAATGGCAATCCGCCAAAGTGCACTTTTAACAACAATTACATTAAATATTAAAATTTAACCAAGGCTAGCTACCACAACAGTTTTCTTAAAGGCAGTCACTGATAGAATTCCCTGCCTAACTTTCAAGGTCTCTAGCAGGAAGACAAGCCAATAAATTCGGAGGCAATAATTGAAAACAGCCACCATAACAGCCAATTCAATTATATTTTCTCAAAGGATGAAAGATTCAATTCATTGGATCAGTGGGTGAATTTTTCCACGTACTTTTCGTGTTTTCAAGGGGCACATAGAGAGCAATATTTGCTGGAAATATTTAACCAGCACACCAGAGTGGGCAGATGAGCAATCAGAGCTGCCCCAAACATTAATTTTTCACTAGTGGCAGAATGCTCAGCTCAGTAAAGGAAACCTTTAGCATGAGCATGGCTCCCTTCTGGGGGAAGGTGGAAACATTCTCAGTGTGATGAGAGAAGGACAAGTCAGTTTAGAACAAGTCATGGACTGTAAGTGAGGGTTATTTAATCCAAAAGAGGGTAAAGTGAGGCTAATTACTATAATTGCTCTGAACACAAGAACGCTTTTTCCCATAAAAGCAATACTTGTAAATTTACTCTCTGTGCAACTGAATTTGCAATCTCAAATAAGGAGTCTCCCAGAAAACCTTAGAGGAATGTAGAGTAAGACTTGATCTTAGAGTGCACAGGTGAGATGCACTCAAACATCTACAAGAGGAGATGGTTACCATCTCTGAATTATTCACAGTAACATCACCTGTGGGTAGAATAATGCATCTTTCTATTTGAAAAAAGATCACAATGACCATGTACTCTGAAGAGATCTCTCTGAAGTGTTCATTTCAAAAATATTTTAATATCATGGTGGGGAGGCTGAAGCATGTCATCCATGAGGTGAGACTGAGGAAACTGGATTTGTTAACCTGAAGAAAGGAAACATGTGGGGAGAAGTGATATAGGTTGAGTCAGTGAGAAGATACATGTCAGACCCATCAGAAGTGTCTGCTGGGTGGATAAGAGACAACAGCATAAACTAAAATGAGAGATGTAGACTAGATACAAGTTTTTTTTTGTTGTCTGAACAGTCATGTAAAGGTCCAGGTTGCCCAATGAGCTTTTGCAACCTCCACCCTTAATCATGACTAAAAGAGGACCTTAGAACTGACCTCAAAGTTGAGCTGACTTTGAGCAGAATGTTGGATTAGGCAGCTCTTGAGATCTTCTCCATCATAAATTATTCCACCGGTCTACAATTCTTTGTCAAAAGCAAAATTTACGTTGTTGGTGGTGTCCCTCCTTCAGGCAGATTGCTCACCAGATTTCCAGAACATGCTGCCAGATTTGAAAAATGCCTGGTGAGAATCTGAGAATAAAAAGCAAGCAGAGAGTGAGGCATTACAGAGAAAGAACATGCTCAGAGTCATGAGGAGACATTTTGGGATGATCAAAACCGTCACACCAAACCCAAGAGAATAATAGTGTTCTCTAGTGATTAAAAAAAAATATAATGTGACACCATTGATTTTTTTTTATTGTTGCACAGTAATAGATTTTTAAGTCATGTACAACACAAAAAGAGTGAAAAGCATAAAGAAGCATCAACACCCAAATTTCCTAAATAATACCCTAGGTAACATTACTATCTTTTTAAGTTTTGCAATAAATTTTGGAAATATGTTGGAAAATTTCCTGATATTTTCTGGAAATAGGTGGTTTAGCATTTCAAACATACCTAAGAAGTACATATGGGAGAGAGAAATTTTTCTCAGTTGAAGGATGTGTTCAGAAACCATGTCTGCCTTAAATTGATGCGTCACACTATGGGATGCAAACTATTTATTACTAATTGCTTCTTTTCCAAAAGGATTCATCACACTATATATCAAATTTTTGAAGAATTGACACAGAACTTGCACTGACATTGTGATTAAAAATAGAACTACCAATAGAATGTTGAAGAAAATTTTGTTTTGTCTAAAGAAATCCTTAGATCCAGTATATTTTCAGATCTTTCATTGTAAGTAGTAATCACAATTGTTTCCACCTAGTATAGGTCCAGTTTTTGAGTACTTTGGGGTTTTTTTTATACCCCGTTAACAAATATTTGTTTTAATTTCCAAAGCACGTTTTAAATCTTTGGTACAATTGAATGCACCACACAAGGAAGTGTTCTTATCCCTAAGTAAAAGTCAGTCACCTATTTTCAGTCTAATAGCAACAAAATTTTAATGTTTAATAAGAAAGCATTAAGGTCCTAACATCTCCTTAAATATTTATTATTTTTTAAAATAAAGTTTAATTATATTGTACATTCTTGGGAAAATGTATGGCATTTCCTCCTCCTCAGTCTACATTTTCCTGCATATACTTTATTGAAAAAATTTTAAGTTTTTAATTTATTTATTTTTTCTGGAATAGTTCTGGATATCTATGGCTCTGGAAGATATCTCGATATAGCTGTCTTCAATTCAATGTCCACATTCATTCAAAATTAATGAAAATATGTCACTTCAAATATAAAATCATTCCAACACCTTCTGCTTTTGTAGAAGGGCTTAGCAGCTTCTGTGCTATGTGAGGAAAAATCCTGCCTTGAAAAATAAAAATGAAAAATCCTACAACCATCTCAAATACAGCTGACATTTCACAATAATTAACAGGCAATGACTCTTCATGGAAAAGATAATTACCCTCTGGAAAAAAAAATTGAGGATATCTGCCAATAAAAACCAAAGGAGAGGGAATACATTCCAAAAGAGTCCTTGCCATATCCTCTCTTGGAAAAATTAAAATCAGGTGGACTCAAGTGAAAAAAGATATCTGTGTCCCTTTTATCCTGATTGTGTAGAGAGGATTGATCACACTTAGATTTTTCTCTTGGAAAACCTAGAACTTCCACAGTGTGGTAACAGTGCATCCTAAAGCAGTTTTCAGTGCAGTTCTCATTTTTTAGGAATGGAAGCTGTGGCATAAAGTTGAACATTACAAAAGCAGGCTCAGTTTCAGATTTAGGAGGGTTTTTCCTGCTCAAGCTTGTAATCAGTGTGATACAGTTTCTTGTGTTCTTGGTAGCCTTGGGTCAGGCATTTATTTTTTGGTTTATAGAAATTCTGAACTGGTTTAGGACTACTGCACTTTAATTCTCACACTAAATTGATGAAGAGCCAGATACCTGATGGGATTTTGCAAAAATAAATTCATTAATCTAGGAAAAATACTAATTGTTTAGGTAAATTGCCTATCAACAAAGTTCACCTTTTTTAGTTTGTCTATTTGTTTGGTTTTTTTGGAGGACATGCTGGAATAGGATTCAGCCACTTGCTACAAATGCAGAGCAAGACTGAGCAACTGTTGGGAAGAGGAATCAAGAAGAAATAGTGTACATAGCTAACAGGGTACTTAGGGTGTAATTAATCATGCTGGATTTTTTTTGATGGGAAAAAAAAAGCAGAAATTGTTCTTTGAGACTGGCATAGAACTGTTAATAGTGGTAAATGACCAATATCTTGATTTTATGTCTCAATGAGGCTCATGAATGAAAAAAATTGTATGCATATTAAGCAGTATTATAATAAAGAAAAAACATTAAAAATCAAGTTTAGAAATTAGCCAAAAGTATTAGTTATATTTATAGTATGGAAATCAGTTCCAGGTTGCTCCTCACCTTTATTAACTCTGGACCAGAAAGCTCAGTGCACACATTCCATTAAATATCTACATCAGGAACACAGCTTCTAGGCACCTTCCTTAGGAAAAGTCAAGGGTAAGCATGTCAATATAAAGTTTTCTTGGGGTTTAAAAACCAAAACTCTGACTTTCCATGAATCTCTGCTGACAAAAATGTTAAAAGTTGCTTGACCTGACCAGTTCTTCTCTGTTCTCTACAGAGGCCATTGATAGATCAGTATTACCATAATGCTAAATTTATGAGCATTTTCACTCTTAGGAGCCCCATTTAAATACTTTTTTACAAAAAAAATTAATCACCTTTATATCTGTTGGTTGCACAGTCCTTGATGTCACAAAACTGTGCATTTTGCATGCAATGTGGAGATGCATCATGCTTATTAAGGGATGCAAAGATCAATCTTCAGATAAGATCCCAAACAGGAACTGGGTTGGTCCTTCATGCTGCATTTTATTGCTGTCTCACAGGTTCTTAATGTAGGGATGGATTAAATGGAAACTGGCATTTATGAAAGCATTTAAACAATTAAACTTCATCAGAAGCATTCCTTGGCATCAGGAACCAATTTTAAACAGTGTTCACTGCCTCTGCAGCCAACTGCTCTCCCCTTCAAAACAGGGTGGCTGTACTCAACCAGGCTACTCAGAGTGAGCCCTGGAATTTCCTGCATGCCAAACTCCAATGGGAATGATTCCTGAAAATTTTCAGTTTAAAAAGATTGACTCAATCCCAGGAGAGATCCTGACAATGTCAGGGAAGTGTCCCCAGGAGTGTTTGAGTTTACACAATGGATTTGGGAGCACAATCAGCAGAGGTGACAGTAAAGCTGGTCTGAGACAGATCTCCTGGGTGGTCCCATCTGCCTTTTCTGTCAAGGCTGAAAACTCTCTGAGGTGGGCTGGCTGAAACATCTATTCATGTATTCTATAAACACCTCTTCAGTGAATATCGTTCTTGGTCTCTGATCTCAGCTGACTCTGTGTCTGTGGCTGAATACAGTCATTCACATAAAATACTCAGTACACATGAAATACTCAGTACAGTGAAGTTTTCATAACACACTGAATTCTGTGAATATTCAGTATATTTTCCATTTATATGATAGCTACATCCAGACACATCTTTTTTATTTCCTTTTTTTTTCCTTAAGACTATAAGAATGTGCTCTCTGTTGATAGAGTGACAAAACTATTTTTTGTCCTCTTAAAAAGGAAATAAGCCCAGAAGTTTCTCTCCTCAATTAGGTGAAAAGACACCTCATAGAACCTGGGGGACTTTACCTCAAACTTAAGGATAGCTAATTGAACAGGAGCCAAAAAGTCCTGCCTGAGCAATTTATTAGAAAAAGAAGAGAACAAAGAAACTAATCACTTTTGTGGGGCGTTTACCAGGGGCAGGAGGGCCTCTTGCACCTGGATTGGTTTTTCTCTGTAAAGAGTTTGTTATTTTGCCTTTTATTAAAACCTTTTTGTTTCCAACATTACTACAGATGCCATCCTGCTGATTTTATGCCTTCTAAAGTAGCTGAGCTGTCTTGGGTGTTAAATAGATCTGCAAGAGCTTATGAGACCTAGCTTGAGGAGACCCGTATTTCACAACAATTGCAACATTTTTACTTAAATGTCAGTATTTTTTGGATGACATAATATGGGTGGGTTTTTTTAAATATATAGAAAAAATTTCAAGGTTTAAACATAGGTTTTCATTTATATACACATATTATTCTTTTGACTACTGTAAGGTCTTAGGGGACTGACATATTTAAATTCAGCATAGAGGCCTGGCTTCTAAATACTACCAAAAAGGCTTCTTTTACATAAAAATGAGGAGTTAAATTCTGCTGGCAGATATGCTGATGGAAGCTTGTTGACATCAGTGGGATGGCACCAGAAGGGCCTGGCACTACTTTTGTGCCCTGAATTCAACAGCCCCTAGGAGCGTTCAGCTCTTTTCAATATGAGGATGGTTTTCTCTGTCATATTCAATAATTCAGATGATTTGAACTTAAATGAACAGCATGTAGGGAATTTACTGTAGATGCTTAGACTACTGGAAGGAACCCTCTGGCACAAAAATTTCTTTTGCTGTACATTTTATTAGCAATCCGTAGGTTGGAGGACAATTTTTTTGGTGTTTTTCTTTGTCAGCTGCTCATGGAACCAAAGGTGTATTTCTTTATTGGGTCATAGGGTTAATGAATTTTTTGCTGCCTTTGTATTTCTATTTCATGACAATGAAAACTTCCAGTCAGGACAAAAAAAAACTGGACAAAGAACTAAGCAAGTCTCAGTATTTTGGCACTGGAATGTCCTTAGACAGTAATTTCCCCATTTTTATAATTGAAATACAAATAAAATTACTCCTTGTGAGTTTGTATGTATATTTGCAAAGGTTTGTGTAGACTGGTGAAATCTTTTCTCAACTGTTCTCCTTCAATGTGTGTCTTGTTTGAGTTCATTTATGTCAACATCCAACAATTTTGCACAAGTTCTGTAACATCCCTGCCTTTCTAGACTACTTAGGTGACTCTGTGACCTGATAAACAGAGTTCCACCAGAAATTTAGAAGTTGGAGTGCTGTGTTGGTATAAAGCATTAAGGAAAGCTTAGAGAATTGGAAATAATACTTAAAATTTATCCTCTTCCAACTACTTGTTTAATTGCAAGGCCTGCAATCCAATTTGCTATCTGACAAAGGGCGTCCTGGGGGTTTTAGCACAGGGGCTGGGGACCAATTACTCAGTCAGCTTTTTATTACTCAATTTGTGACAGCCTGGAAGAGCCCCATTTGCCAGGCAGACTCCTGCTGTGCTGAGAAACTTTTTACTATGGAAAACAAACTGGAGCTGATGGGTAAACTGGGAGGAGTAAACTACTAACCCAATTGCAGGTGGAATTGCTGCTCCCAGAATTAACAGGAGATATTCCACCTATCAAGTTTGCACATTTTAAGAGACTGCAATTCCTACTTTAAGAAGGTGTCTTTAAGACTGAACCCTAAAAATTTGCCTGCCTGAGTTTCAAGCTGATAATGCAAATACCATTCAAAATCTGACAGGTTTAGCTTAATGGCATCTTAATTTAATAAACAGATGTCTAAAGAAACGTACACTGAGAAAATCTTTGCCCCAAAGTATTTGGATGCTGACTGCTTGCATGAAATGAAACAAAAAAAAGAAAAATTCATGGAAGAAAAATCTGTCCAAGGATGTATTTGCAACACAGACTGCTGGAAATTGGAGTGTTTGGGGAAAGTATCTCTGGACAATTACTTTGTTCTTACACTTGTCTTCAGGTGTCTGCTACTGGCCATTTTATGGAATTGTATATAATGGCCCAACGCCATATCACAGAATCACAGAAACATCTTGGTTGGGAAAGAACTCCAAGATCATCAAGTTCAAATTCTGACCAAACACCATCCTGTCAGCTAAGCCATGGCACTGAATGCCACTTCCAGACATTTCTTAAGCACCTCAAGGGGTCAGTGACTCCACCACTTCCCTGGGCAGCCCATTCCAATGCTTAGGAACTCTTTCCATGAAGAAATTCTTCCTGGTGTATTGTATTTGCAGGACACCCCCAACAAAGGAAGGAATGATGCATCTGACTCCATGTTCTCAGAAGGCTAATTTATTACTTTATTATACTATATTATATTAAAGAATGCTGTACTATACTATACTAAAGAATACAGAAAAGATACTTAATGAATGCTAAAAAGATAATAATGAAACCTTGTGACTCTTTCCAGAGTCCCGACACAGCTTGGCCCTGATTGGCCAAAGAGTGAAAAGAACTCACACCAGAATCCAGTGAAACAATCACCCGTGGGTAAACAATCTCCAAACACATTCCACATGAGCACAACACAGGAGAAGCAAATGAGATAAGAATTGTTTTCATTTTTCTCTGAGGCTTCGCAGCTTCCCAGGAGAAAAATCCTGGGTGAAGGGATTTTATCAGAGAATGTGAATGCCATGCTGGTGTCCAACCTGAATGCCCCCTGATAGAAGAATACAGAAGGTGTCATAGTCTCATCCAAAAATGAGTTCTGAACTGGACCCCCTGAACAGCTCTCCAAGGTCTGAAATCAGCATGTTTGCCCTTTATGTAGCACTAATATTTGATCAAACAAGCTCTCAAGGGGAAAGTGGATGTCCTTGCATGATGTCCATCCACCTATTTCTTATAAAAGATTATGTAATCTGTGCAAGGTTCAGGATTATATCAGTTCTGGGCACTTCAGTGAGTTATGCTGTATTAAACCATCACACGTACGCCTATTTGGAAATTAAACAAGCAGAATAAGCTTGTGTGCACTGTGCACAACTGCACTTCTCTAATCTTTTTATCTTAAATCTGCAGAACAGACATTTTCCTTTCATTTTTAACAAACTGCCATCATATCTATTACTGTTATGGATGACTTCTCTTTAAAAACAAATTGAATGCAAGAGTTCCAGCTAGAAAATTGTATTTTGGCTGAATGGGAGAGTCTTGTTCTTTAGAGGCAGAACATTAAGGCAGCAGTGGCTTGAGGATGTATCTGTAAAAGACATATTGATTTTTAATAAATATAATGCACCAGTCACTTTGTAATAGCAAAGACAGACGCAGCACAGTGCAGGCCTTCTGCTCCTTCTAAATGCATCCATATATATGTACTGACATATATGTGTTTATAAACCAATAAGAGTACCTTGCACAAAGGAAAAAGGGCATTAGAAATATATACACATATACACATATACACATATATCAAAAAATGTACTTATATATGAAAGGCGTTCTTGCCATTTCTTTTCTCTCCCTGTTCTTTAGAACTACTTTCAAACATCATGCTCTTTTCTTCCTGAGAGGGAGATGCTTTCAGGAGTGTTGATATATCAGATATTTCAGAAGGTAATATATAAAGGGAGAGTAAGGACAGTGTTAAAAAATCTCAATAACTCTTTATAACTTTTACCTTACACAATTGAGGGTCATTGAACAAAAAATAATCTGCCTGTAAACCAATCACCCCCTGAAAACAAAAAGCCAGTTTATGTATTTATTTCATTAGCACATCTATGTCCATGAATCCATAAAAATGGGGTTCAAGGATCAAAATCAGTTTTTATGGCCTGTCCAGAGAACAGACTAGGGAAGTATAGAAGGAATTTAAATCACAACATTTCTTACATCACTTAGAATAACATTTTAACTAATAATGATATTTTAATGCAGATCCTGGTGCTACTGAGTGGACAGAAAATAATTATATTAGTCTTGAAAATAAAAAGGGTTTGA